>NC_139704.1:42356614-42446614 GCF_964188405.1 Protomyctophum parallelum | reverse complement strand
ATCGCTCTCTCTCTATCGCTCTCTCTCTCTATCGCTCTCTATCGCTCTCTCTCTCTCTATCGCTCTCTCTCTCTATCGCTCTCTCTCTATCGCTCTCTCTCTATCGCTCTCTCTCTCTATCGCTCTCTCTCTATCGCTCTCTCTCTCTATCGCTCTCTCTCTCTCTATTGCTCTCTCTCTATTGCTCTCTCTCTCTATCGCTCTCTATCGCTCTCTCTATCGCTCTCTCTCTCTATCGCTCTCTCTCTCTATCGCTCTCTCTCTCTATCGCTCTCTCTCTCTATCGCTCTCTCTCTATCGCTCTCTCTCTCTATCGCTCTGTCTCTCTATCGCTCTCTCTCTCTATCGCTCTCTATCGCTCTCTCTCTCTATCGCTCTCTCTCTCTATCGCTCTCTATCGCTCTCTCTCTCTATCGCTCTCTCTCTCTATCGCTCTCTCTCTCTCTATCGCTCTCTCTCTATCGCTCTCTCTCTCTATTGCTCTCTCTCTATCGCTCTCTCTCTCTATCGCTCTCTATCGCTCTCTCTATCGCTCTCTCTCTCTATCGCTCTCTCTCTCTATCGCTCTCTCTCTATCGCTCTCTCTCTCTATCGCTCTCTATCGCTCTCTATCGCTCTCTCTCTCTATCGCTCTCTCTCTCTCTATCGCTCTCTATCGCTCTCTCTCTCTATCGCTCTCTCTCTCTATCGCTCTCTCTCTCGCTCTCTCTCTCTATCGCTCTCTATCGCTCTCTATTTTGACCATCTCACTGAGCAATAGCCGGCTATTAGACGTGCGTCTAAACATGGGATAAAAAACACCTAAAAATAGACGTCTAAAAAACGTCTAAAACACGTCTATTTGTAGACGTGTTTTAGACGTCTATTTTTAGACGTTTTTTATCCCATTTTTAGACGCTCGTCTAATAGCCCATATCGTACGGCATTGTAGCATGCCTTTTTTCATCATTTTTGAGGATTTGAAAAAAATGAAAAAAGAAAAAAAAACATGGGTTATAGCCCATCGTTTTTTTAATTAAAAAAAAATTATCCTCTTTTTTCATCATTTTGGACCATGGGCTATAGCCCATATCGTACGGCATACTATAGCACGCCATTTTTCATCATTTTTGAGGATTTGAAAAAAAAAAAAAAAAAGAAAACATGGGTTATAGCCCATCGTTTTTTGAATTTTAGATTATTATTTTTTAAACTTGTTTTTCATAATTTTTGAACATGGGCTATAGCCCATACCGTACGGCATACTATAGCACGCCATTTTTCATCATTTTTGAGGATTTGAAAAAAAACAAACAAAAAAAACATGGGTTATAGCCCATCGTTTTTTGAATCTTTGAATTTTTTTTTAATCCTCGTTTTTCATCATTTTTGACCATCTCACTGAGCAATAGCCGGCTATTAGACGTGCGTCTAAAAATGGGATAAAAAACACCTAAAAGTCCACGTCTAAAAAACGTCTAAAAATAGACGTCTAAAACACGACTATTTTTAGACGTGTTTTATCCCATTTTTAGACGCTCGTCTAATAGCCCATATCGTACGGCATTGTAGCATGCCGTTTTTCATCATTTTTGAGGATTTGAAAAAAAAAAAAAAAAAAACATGGGTTATAGCCCATCGTTTTTTGAATTTTTGAAAAAAATAATAATCCTCGTTTTTCATAATTTTTGACCATCTCACTGAGCAATAGCCGGCTATTAGACGTGCGTCTAAAAATGGGATAAAAAACGTCTAAAAATAGACGTCTAAAACACGTCTATTTTTAGACGTGTTTTAGACGTCTATTTTTAGACGTTTTTTATCCCATTTTTAGACGCTCGTCTAATAGCCCATATCGTACGGCATTGTAGCATGCCGTTTTTCATCATTTTTGAGGATTTGAAAAAAACTGAAAAAAAAAAAAAACATGGGTTATAGCCCATCGTTTTTTGAATTTTTGAAAAAAAACTTATCCTCTTTTTTCATCATTTTGGACCATGGGGTATAGCCCATATCGTACGGCATACTATAGCACGCCATTTTTCATCATTTTTGAGGATTTGAAAAAAATGGAAAAAAAAAACATGGGTTATAGCCCATCGTTTTTTGAATTTTTGATTTTTTTTTTAATCCTCGTTTTTCATCATTTTTGACCATCTCACTGAGCAATAGCCGGCTATTAGACGTGCGTCTAAAAATGGGATAAAAAACACCTAAAAATCCACGTCTAAAAAACGTCTAAAAATAGACGTCTAAAACACGTCTATTTTTAGACGTGTTTTAGACGTCTATTTTTAGACGTTTTTTATCCCATTTTTAGACGCTCGTCTAATAGCCCATATCGTACGGCATTGTAGCATGCCGTTTTTCATCATTTTTGAGGATTTGAAAAAAATGAAGAAAAAAAAAAAACATGGGTTATAGCCCATCGTTTTTTTAATTTTTGAAAAAGAAATTATCCTCTTTTTACATCATTTTGGACCATGGGCTATAGCCCATACCGTACGGCATACTATAGCACGCCATTTATCATCATTTTTGAGGATTTGAAAAAAATGAAAAAAACGATGGGTTATATCCCATTGTTTTTTTTTTTTTTTTTTTTTTTTTTTATCCTCGTTTTTCATCATTTTTGAACATGGGCTATAGCCCATACCGTACGGCATACTATAGCACGCCATTTTTCATCATTTTTGAGGATTTGAAAAAAAAAAAAAAAAAAAAAAAAAAAAAAAAAACATGGGTTATAGCCCATCGTTTTTTTTATCCTCGTTTTTCATAATTTTTGACCATCTCACTGAGCAATAGCCGGCTATTAGACGTGCGTCTAAAAATGGGATAAAAAACGTCTAAAAATAGACGTCTAAAAAACGTCTAAAAATAGACGTCTAAAACATGTCTAAAAATAGACGTGTTTTAGACGTCTATTTTTAGAAGTTTTTTATCCCATTTTTAGACGCTCGTCTAATAGCCCATATCGTACGGCATTGTAGCACGCCGTTTTTCATCATTTTTGCCATTGAGCCCCATTGTAAATTTGAAAGCACTATATTTCTAAAACTATGAGGTATGTGGAAGTAGTTAGGTGCCAAAAAAAAGGGTGGAATAAATAAACAAACAAATAAATATAGGCTGGCAATAACTATTGTGTGCTCGCTGTGGCGAGCCCACAATAAATATAAACTGAGAGTAACTAGTGTGTGCTCGCTGTGGCGAGCCCACAATAAATATAAACTGAGAGTAACTAGTGTGTGCTCGCTGTGGCGAGCCCACAATAAATATAAACTGAGAGTAACTAGTGTGTGCTCGCTGTGGCGAGCCCACAATAACTCATAAACTACAAAACATTTAAAAAAAAAAAGTTCCAGCAAGTGTCTCCACAGTAAGCTGAAGAATAAAAAGTGTGAATGGAGTTTCTAGGTGAAAGTGACTTTTGACGTGCCTATAGAGCTGCCATTGAGCCCCATGTTAAATGTCTCAAATTTGAAAGCACTATATTTCTAAAACTATGAAACATTTAAAAGATTCCTTTTCAGGCAAACATGTCCACCGTAAGATGAACCTAAGTAGGCCAGAATGGGGTTGCTAGGTGTAAGTATGTAGGACTAGTAGCATGCCAAAGTTTGTGCTATTGCCATAGAGAATGCATTGTGTTGCGGAGGATGAGAGGAATGCTCTCATCCTCCGCAACACCCATTCTCATACACCGCTATACACCGCGGGCTATAGCCCATATCGTACGGAATACTATACTGTAGCACGCCGTTTTTCATCATTTTTGAGGATTTGATTTTTTTTTTTTTTACGATGGGTTATAGCCCATCGTTTTTTGAATTTTTGAATTTCTTTCTTCTCGTTTTTCATCATTTTGGACCATGGGCTATAGCCCATATCGTACGGCATACTATAGCACGCCGTTTTTCATCATTTTTGAGGATTTGAAAAAAAAAAAAAAAAAAAAACGATGGGTTATAGCCTATCGTTTTTTTAATTATTTTTTATCCTTGTTTTTCATCATTTTGGACCATATCGTACAGCATACTATAGCACGCCGTTCTTCATCATTTTTGCTATTGCCATAGAGAATGCATTGCCATAGAGAATGCATTGGGCGTTTAAGTTAAATAACTCATAAACTACAAAACACTGGCCCAGGCCGTAGCGTAACGGTCTGGGCACCGGACTGGTAATCCAGTCGCAGTGTGCCGCGGGTTCGACTCCCGGACCCGACACGGCCTTTACTGCATGTCATCCCCCCATCTCTCTCCCGTTTCCTGTCAGCCTACTGTCTGTCCCTTCAAAAATCAATAAAAGGCGTAAGCCGCAAAAAAATATCTTAAAAAAAAAAAAAAACTACAAAACACTGTGGAGACAGCAAGTGTCTCCACAGTGTCATGAACGGACTTTACCATGACAAATATGGGAGACGACACACAGGATTAAATGCCAAAAAACAAAGTATTTATTTTAAACTAGTCAAATAAATCATACTTAACAGTGGAAGTGGGGTGTGAGTCATCAGTTGGATCAGTGGTGTATTGCATGTGTGGATGTCTGAAAGTGTGGTGTATGTGCAGGTGCAGCAACTTAGATCAAAACAAACTTATAAGGAGCAAAGAACAGAACATTGTTCCCTAGGCAGGAGAGAGAGAGGAAATGGCCTCGACCAGCCTGCTTAAATAGGCTGAGCCCAATTGGAGTCAGGTGTGCCTCCTCATCTAGGCCCACCCCTGCAGGCTGGTCTCCTCCTCCTGCACATGAACAGAGAACAGCATTAACATCATTAACCAGACACAAACAGGATGGGTCATCACATCCCCCCCCATAAGAGCGGAGACCAAGCAGGTACTCCGTAACTTTTAACTGTACAGCTACCCATCAATCATAGATACCTGACCCATCCTTCCAATCACCACCTCTGCAACCATGATACCTGCAGTAGCATTTTTAAGAGGGGTGACTGGTGAGTGACAGTAAACTGACATACCGGAACCAACAAATATATGCAGTTCAACTGTAAATAGAACATAGCAGAGAGCACTACCCTAGAATGCCCGCGAGAGGGCGTCAGCCATCACATTTTCATGGCCTTTGATATGCCGGATGTCCAAATGGTATGGCTGCAAAAACAATGCCCACCTCATCAAACGCTGGTTTGGGTTTTGCAAGGAACGTAGAAAGGTAAGGGGATTATGATCTGTGTACACCACCAGAGGACTCCCAGTGCTAATATACACATCAAAATGCTGTAACCCCCATACTAATGCCAAGGCCTCTTTTTCAATGACCGAATAATTTACCTGATAGGCATTGAACTTTTTAGAAAAGAAACAGAGTGGTTTCTCGACCCCGATATTATCAGCTTGTAACAAGACCGCTCCTGCACCCACATAACTGGCATCTACCTGCAACACAAAAGTTTTGTCAAACTGAGGTGCTGCCAAAACAGGTGAAGAACACAGAAGAGCTTTTACATTATCAAAAGCATCCTGAGCCTTATCTGACCAAATGAACTTTACTTTGGACTTCAGGAGATCAGTAAGAGGTGCCACCACTGAAGAAAAATTTCTACAGAAACTTCGGTAGTAGCCAATCATTCCCCAAAAACGCATTAAATCCTTTTTTGTCAATGGAACTGGGAATTTCCTGATGGCTGCCACTTTAGCGTCCACAGTGCGCACTTGTCCCTGACCCACAACCTTGCCTAAGTATGTAACAGTAGCTCTGGCAAATTCACACTTAGCCAAATTTACCGTCAACCGTGCCCACGCCAGCCTGTCAAACAGGGCCTGTATCCGCTGTACATGTTCCTCCCAAGTGTCACTAAAAATGACAACATCATCAAGATACACAGCACAACCCGACACACCGGACACCACAATGTTCATCAGCCGTTGGAAAGTGGCTGGAGCATTACGTAAACCAAAAGGCATAACCTTATAGGAGTACAGACCAGCAGGTGTTATAAAAGCACTTATCTCCTGTGCCCTAGGAGTCAATGGAACCTGCCAGTATCCCTTAAGCAAGTCAAACTTACTCACAAATGTGGCCGACCCCACCTGATCCACACAGTCTTCCATGCGTGGCAATGGGAACGAGTCAGGTTTGGTAACACTGTTGACTTTTCTAAAATCTGTGCAAGGTCGAAAAGTGGAATCAGGTTTTTTAACCAAGAGACATGGAGACGCCCAACTAGAATTGGAGGGTTCTGCCAAATTGTTATCTAGCATGTACTTTACCTCCTTATCCAGATGGGCTCTTTTCTCAGGAGAAACACGATAAAATCGCTGCTTAATTGGCTTTGCATCTCCAATATCAATATCGTGCTCTATCAGATGTGTCTGTGATGGTGTGTCTGAAAATAGCAAAGGATAGCTATTAACCATAGAGACCAACTCATTCCTTTTTGTCTCATCCAAGTGTCCAAGTACTTTGGGTAAAGCTTTTAATGCTTCAGAGTTGTTCAGGCGTACTTGTAACACAACCTCATCGGCCGGCCAATCTCCCCCTCCCTGAACCTCCCCCACTGAAGAAACCCCAACCGTGCCTACGCACAATGAAGGCTCAACGCAAGGGACGTCACTGGAGTTTTGAGACGCCGACACCCGAGCACAGTATGGTTTCAACAGGTTCACATGACACAACCTAGAATTTCCCCTAGGCATCACAATCAAATAGTCCAGGTCAGAGACTTGCTTTTTCACTGTCAATGGACCAGTAAAGCGTGCCTGAAATGGAGAACCCACCATCGGCATCAAAACCATCACCTGATCTCCCGGACTGAACTGTCTGTGTTTTGCCTTACGATCAAACAGGGATTTCATTTTCTTTTGCGATTGCGTTAGATTACGTTTTGCCATCTGCCCCGCCATATACAGACGGTGCCTAAAGCCATTCACATACTCTATCAAATTCTTAGGCGGTTCAGACTGTTTGCAACCACTTTTCAAAATTGCCAAAGTTCCACGCACTGAATGTCCAAACACCAAGTCATTCGGACTGAATCCAGTACTCTCTTGTACAACATCTCTTGCAGCCAGCAACAACCAAGGCAGCCCCTCTTCCCAGTCACGATTAAGCTCTATACAATAAGCCCGCATAAGTGACTTCAGAGTTTGGTGAAACCGTTCCAGAGCCCCTTGACTTTCAGGGTGATAGGCTGATGCTTGTATATGTTTAACCTGAAGCTGCTTCATGACCTGTGCAAACATATGCGAGCAAAAGTTTGAGCCACGATCAGTCTGAATGACCTTGGGAATGCCAAAGACTGAAATGAACTGAGACAAAGCCTTCAACACATTTCTGGTTGTAATAGACCGTAGCGCATAAGCTGCTGGATACCGAGTAGCCTGGCACATCAGTGTCAACAAGTACTGGCAACCAGATTTTGAAGGAGGTAGAGGCCCTACACAGTCCATAATCAAATACTCAAATGGTTGAGCTAACGCTGGAATAGGACACAACGGTGCTGGACTTATGGACTGGTTGGGCTTACCCGTCAGTTGGCAGGTGTGACAGGTTTTTATAAAGGATGATACATCCGTTTTCAACCGTGGCCAAAAGAAATGTTGCAGGATGCGACTGTATGTTTTCCTAACCCCCATGTGCCCAGCTACTCCATCATGGGAGGTTTTCAACACCATTTCTCTGAATTTTGTGGGCACCACAACTTGCAAAATGGGCTCCCCCACGCCAGTCTCTCCTTGAACACACCATTTACGCAAGAGTACGTCATTAATCACAAAATAACCCTGTGCTGCAGCATCCATCTCCTCTGCAGGGGACACAGAATCAAACAGAACACTCACGGAAGTATCAGCTCTTTGCTCTTGAACTAACTCCGTAATTGAAATTGACTGAAGAGGTACAGGTATTGACAACCCTTTGGCACCCGCTTTTCCCTCTTCAGCAGACTCTTCCTTTTTCCTCATAGCGCGAGTTACTGCACACGCCGGAAAAACCTCAGTTTTTCCCGGCTGGGTACTTGTGTAAACCTGCCATGGGTCCTGCGTAACCACATTTGGAGATTTAGCGTCAGCCCACACTTTATCCCCAGCCAAATCATTTCCAAGTATTATATCCACCCCTTCCACTGGTAACTCAGAACGCAGTTCCACCACCACCTCCCCACTGACCAACCCACAGACAATGCTCATTCTATGTAGGGGTACTGGAATTACCTGCATACCCATACCTCGCATTAAAATGAAATCGCCTGTGTCTGAAATGGAGGAGAATGGAATTAATTCGTGACGGACATAAGTATGTAATGCTCCCGTATCTCTCAATATGTTAACTTTAACTGCCTTTCCACCAGGCAGTGATACAAAACCCTCTGAAAGGAATGCTGTGTATTCAGCATTAGGGTCACCCCCAGTGGAACACATGACATCAGAAACACCTTCCATGTTAACCATTAGCTGCGGTGAGGGAACTGCCGGTGCAGCCAACGCGGACGGCTTGATTGGTGCACCACTTAACATCTTCTCTTTAGCTTGAAGAGCAAAACAATTTTTTTTCCAGTGTCCCGTTTTATGGCAAAAATGACAAACACTAGGGTCATCCTGTTTCCCGGAACCCTGTTCAGACTTGGAAAGACTTGACTTCCCCTGCCCCCCAAACCACTTTCCTGTACGAACTGAACCACCAGACTGAGGCACACAGTCACCAAGTGCACTTTTGTGTGTTAAACAGTATTCGTCAGCCAAAACGGCAGCTTCCTGGGGGGTTTTCACTTTTCTCTCGGTTATATACGTAGCAATATTAACTGGCACACAGTTTTTGAACTGTTCCAGAGTAACCAACTCACGAAGCCCATTAAAGGTTTTAACCTCTGATGCTACGCACCATCTGTTAAACTGGACTAACATTTCTCTCCCAAATTCCACATATGTTTGACTTTCCTCTTTCCTCCAATCCCTAAAACGTTGTCTGTAGGCTTCAGCTACCAACTCGTATGCCCGTAATACTGCTCCTTTAACAACCTCATATATTTGACTATCCATCACTGTTAAAGAAACATAGGCCTCCTGGGCCTTACCTGTGAGGACACATTGAAGCAGTAGAGTACGCTCAGCATCAGACCAATCCCTGGCGTCTGCCACACGTTCAAACAGGGAAAAGAACAAATCCGGATCTTTTTCTGAAAACTTGGGAAGTAATTTCAGGTTAGCACCAACATTAAACTGATTGGCTTCCTGAACCCTCAATTTAAACTTGTCCTTCTCCAGTTCCAACTTTCTCAATTCAATAGTTGCAATAGTTCTTTGCTTCATTTCTTCAACCTCTTTCTCATGTTCAAGTTTAATTTGAAGCAATTCCTTTTGTTGCTCAAAGGTTAATTGACCTGAAGAAAAAGAAAAAGTTTTACCAGACCTCAATTCAGTTGGATTCTCATCCTCGGATGGGACCTCCTCCTCCTCTGGTAACACTTGCTTTCCCACCAAACCGTTGATCAGAACTATCTTTACCCTAACCTTTGACTGTTTGGCACAAACAACAATGCCGTAGTGTTCTGCTAGTTTTAACAGCTGCTCTTTTTTGAATCTATCCAGCAGCTCCATAGATGGAGCCTGAACAAATTCTTCAACTACAGAACTCTTTTTTTTTTTTTTTCCAAAAAAGAAAAAGAAAAAAAAAAAAAAAGAAACTGTGCCAAGGCTTTAACCAAAAGTAGCAAAAGACCCCAGAGCCCAACTCCCCTACCTAAACTGCCTACCAAAAACTGACTGACTGTCTCAACCCTAGACTTCAGTGGCCCTCCCGAGTCCCCCCCTCCAACAAGGGCCGCTCAGTGGTACCACCGCATTCCAGATTTTGTGGAACACAGTCTAAACCCAGAAACAAAAAACAGTGAGTCCCATATGGAGACCCACTGTTAAAAAGCTATCCGGGAGTTGGAACCCCAAAGACTAAAGCACTTTAAAACCTCAAAAACCTGCACAGAGAACACAAAAAACGAAAAGTTCCTACTGCTCTCTCCCTCCCCCCAAACCAAATACCAATTCCCATGTGTGTCCCCCAAACACTTTGTTCCACTTAAGAACAAACAAACAAACAAAGCCTAAGTTTATCAAACACTTGATAGAAAAACTCCAATAGGAGGTAACAACCAAATCTACCAATAAACTAGACTAGAGTGGCGAGCCCCCATCTTGAACGGACTTTACCATGACAAATATGGGAGACGACACACGGGATTAAATGCCAAAAAACTAAGTATTTATTTTAAACTAGTCAAATAAATCATACTTAACAGTGGAAGTGGGGTGTGAGTCATCAGTTGGATCAGTGGTGTATTGCATGTGTGGATGTCTGAAAGTGTGGTGTATGTGCAGGTGCAGCAACTTAGATCAAAACAAACTTATAAGGAGCAAAGAACAGAACATTGTTCCCTAGGCAGGAGAGAGAGAGGAAATGGCCTCGACCAGCCTGCTTAAATAGGCTGAGCCCAATTGGAGTCAGGTGTGCCTCCTCATCTAGGCCCACCCCTGCAGGCTGGTCTCCTCCTCCTGCACATGAACAGAGAACAGCATTAACATCATTAACCAGACACAAACAGGATGGGTCATCACAACAGTAAGCTGAAGAATAAAAAGTGTGAATGGAGTTTCTAGGTGAAAGTGACTTTTGACGTGCCTATAGAGCTGCCATTGAGCCCCATGTTAAATGTCTCAAATTTGAAAGCACTACATTTCTAAAACTATGAAATATTTCAAAGATTTCTTTTCAGGCAAACATGTCCACTGTAAGATGAACCTAAGTAGGCTAGAATGGGGTTGCTAGGTGTAAGTATGTAGGACTAGTAGCATGCCAAAGTTTGTGCTATTGCCATAGAGAATGCATTGGGCATTTAAGTTAAATAACTCAGAAACTACAAAACATTTAAAAATAAAAAGGTTCCAGCATGTGTCTCCACGGTAAGCTGAATAATAAAAAGTGTGAATGGAGTTTCTAGGTGAAAGTGATTTTTGACGTGCCAATGTCTACCATTGAGCCCCATTGTAAATTTGAAAGCACTATATTTCTAAAACTATATGAAACATTTCAAAGATTCCTTTTTCAGGCAAACATGTCCACCGTAAGATGAACCTACATGTAAGTAGGCTAGAATGGGGTTGCTAGGTGTAAGTATGTAGGACTAGTAGCATGCCAAAGTTGAATAAGCTGAATAATAAAAAGTGTAAATGGAGTTTCTAGGTGAAAGTGACTTGTGCCTATAGAGCTGCCATTGAGCCCCATGTTAAATATCTCAAATTTGAAAGCACTATATTTCTAAAACTATGAAACATTTAAAAGATTCCTTTTCAGGCAAACATGTCCACCGTAAGATGAACCTAAGTAGGCTAGAATGGGGTTAGTAGGTTTAAGTATGTAGGACTAGTAGCGTGCCAAAGTTTGTGCTATTGCCATAGAGAATTAATTGGGCGTTTAAGTTAAATAACTCAGAAACTACAAAACATTTCAAAGTAAAAAGTTCCAGCATGTGTCTCCACAGTAAGCTGAAAAATAAACAGTGTGAATGGAGTTTCTAGGTGAAAGTGATTTTTTGACGTGCCAAAATCTGCCATTGAGCCCCATGTTAAAAGTCTCAAATTTGAAAGCACTATATTTCTAAAACTATGACACCTTTCAAAGATTCCTTTTCAGGCAAACATTTCCACAGTAAGATGAACGTAAGTAGGCTAGAATGGGGTTGGTAGGTTTAAGTATGTAGGACTAGTAGCATGCCAAAGTTTGTGCTATTGCCATAGAGAATGCATTGGGCGTTTAAGTTAAATAACTCAGCAACTACAAAACATTTCAAAGTAAAAAGTTCCAGCATGTGTCTCCACAGTAAGCTGAATAATAAAAAGTGTGAATGGAGTTTCTAGGTGAAAGTGATTTTTTGACGTGCCAAAATATGCCATTGAGCCCCATGTTAAAAGCCTCAAATTTGAAAGCCCTATATTTCTGAAACTATGAAATATTTCAAAGATTTCTTTTCAGGCAAACATGTCCACTGTAAGATGAACCTAAGTAGGCTAGAATGGGGTTGCTAGGTGTAAGTATGTAGGACTAGTAGCATGCCAAAGTTTGTGCTATTGCCATAGAGAATGCATTGGGCATTTAAGTTAAATAACTCAGAAACTACAAAACATTTCAAAATAAAAAGGTTCCAGCATGTGTCTCCACGGTAAGCTGAATAATAAAAAGTGTGAATGGAGTTTCTAGGTGAAAGTGATTTTTGACGTGCCAATGTCTGCCATTGAGCCCCATTGTAAATTTGAAAGCACTATATTTCTAAAACTATATGAAACATTTCAAAGATTCCTTTTCAGGCAAACATGTCCACCGTAAGATGAACCTACATGTAAGTAGGCTAGAATGGGGTTGCTAGGTGTAAGTATGTAGGACTAGTAGCATGCCAAAGTTTGTGCTATTGCCATAGAGAATGCATTGGGCATTTAAGTTAAATAACTCATAAACTACAAAACTTTTTTTTTTTAAGTTCCAGCATGTGTCTCCACAGTAAGCTGAATAATAAAAAGTGTAAATGGAGTTTCTAGGTGAAAGTGACTTGTGCCTATAGAGCTGCCATTGAGCCCCATGTTAAATATCTCAAATTTGAAAGCACTATATTTCTAAAACTATATGAAACATTTAAAAGATTCCTTTTCAGGCAAACATGTCCACCGTAAGATGAACCTAAGTAGGCTAGAATGGGGTTAGTAGGTTTAAGTATGTAGGACTAGTAGCATGCCAAAGTTTGTGCTATTGCCATAGAGAATGCATTGGGCGTTTAAGTTAAATAACTCAGAAACTACAAAACATTTCAAACTAGAAAAAGTGCCCTTCCGGGCACAGGTCTCCACCAGGTTATCCACAGATCCGTGCAGTTAGAGGTAAAAACACTTTTCGGCCAGTTATAGCGCCACCTTGAGGCTGAGTTGAAATTGTTCATGTGGCATTTCGTCCTCGGCCTAGTGGGAATGTGGGTGCACAATTTCACGGAGATCACGCGATGTGTTCATGATTTGCAGCATTTTGTTTGAAACTGAGCACTCCTGTGAACTTTGGAAGCCAATATTAACCAATCAGGATGGAGTCTGATAAATCTGAAAGACCCGTTTCGTTGAATGGCTCTAGAGAGACTGTGTACCAATTTGCGTGATGTTTGGACAAAATCTGTAGGTGTACTGTGCAAAAACGTGTTTTGCACAAAGCGGCCTCCTGGTGGCGCTATAACAGGCCGTTCTGGAAAGTTTGGGGCAGAGGTTCATGGTTGGCATCCAGGGAGTGTGTGTGCAAAATATGGCATTGAAAAACTTGTTTTGCACAAAGCGGCCTCCTGGTGGCGCTATAACAGGCCGTTCTGGAAAGTTTGGGGCAGAGGTTCATGGTTGGCATCCAGGGAGTGTGTGTGCAAAATATGGCATCGACCGGGTTAACGGTGGCCGAGATTAGCTGTTCACGGACACACACACGGACACACGGACGGACGGAGTGCAAAACATACTCTCCCCACATGCCTTCGGCCTGGTGGAGACAATTAAAACGTTCCAGCATGTGTCTCCACAGTACGCTGAATAATAAAAAGTGTGAATGGAGTTTCTAGGTGAAAGTGATTTTTTGACGTGCCAAAATCTGCCATTGAGCCCCATGTTAAAAGTCTCAAATTTGAAAGCACTATATTTCTAAAACTATGACACCTTTCAAAGATTCCCTTTCAGGCAAACATGTCCACCGTAAGATGAACCTAAGTAGGCTAGAATGAGGTTGGTATGTTTAAGTATGTAGGACTAGTAGCGTGCCAAAGTTTGTGCTATTGCCATAGAGAATTAATTGGGCGTTTAAGTTAAATAACTCAGAAACTACAAAACATTTCAAAGTAAAAAGTTCCAGCATGTGTCTCCACAGTAAGCTGAAAAATAAACAGTGTGAATGGAGTTTCTAGGTGAAAGTGATTTTTTGACGTGCCAAAATCTGCCATTGAGCCCCATGTTAAAAGT
This sequence comes from Protomyctophum parallelum, assembly GCF_964188405.1. Lineage (NCBI taxonomy): Eukaryota > Metazoa > Chordata > Actinopteri > Myctophiformes > Myctophidae > Protomyctophum > Protomyctophum parallelum. Next base: position 42,432,644 of record NC_139704.1, on the reverse strand, counting down.
CTCAAATTTGAAAGCACTATATTTCTAAAACTATGAAACATTTAAAAGATTCCTTTTCAGGCAAACATGTCCACCGTAAGATGAACCTAAGTAGGCTAGGATGGGGTTAGTAGGTTTAAGTATGTAGGACTAGTAGCATGCCAAAGTTTGTGCTATTGCCATAGAGAATGCATTGGGCGTTTAAGTTAAATAACTCAGAAACTACAAAACATTTCAAATTAAAACGTTCCAGCATGTGTCTCCACAGTACGCTGAATAATAAAAAGTGTGAATGGAGTTTCTAGGTGAAAGTGATTTTTTGACGTGCCAAAATCTGCCATTGAGCCCCATGTTAAAAGTCTCAAATTTGAAAGCACTATATTTCTAAAACTATGACACCTTTCAAAGATTCCCTTTCAGGCAAACATGTCCACCGTAAGATGAACCTAAGTAGGCTAGAATGAGGTTGGTATGTTTAAGTATGTAGGACTAGTAGCGTGCCAAAGTTTGTGCTATTGCCATAGAGAATTAATTGGGCGTTTAAGTTAAATAACTCAGAAACTACAAAACATTTCAAAGTAAAACGTTCCAGCATGTGTCTCCACAGTAAGCTGAAAAATAAACAGTGTGAATGGAGTTTCTAGGTGAAAGTGATTTTTTGACGTGCCAAAATCTGCCATTGAGCCCCATGTTAACCCTTTTACTGCTGCCATTTATTGAGAAATTAGGACCTAATTCATGCCAGCATTTTTTTAATTTGAGCTCTTATTTTGAAAAGCCACATTTTGCCTCAACCGGAAGTGAGCTTATCCCTGCCAGCTTTACGTTGCCAAGACAACCTTTGTTTACATGATCGAAAAATGCCGGTACATTTTTGCACTCCACAACGTCGGCTCGTGCCGTCAAAGAAACGCTGTTTTGACCAAAAATGCCATCTGGGACAAGGAATAGGAGATACAGGCGATTGAAAGAAACGGATAGAATGGATTCTTATGGCGACGGTGAATTAATATGAACGATCCAGTGCAGTGCTAACAACAGTGCTAGCTAACCGGCTAACGTGAGTAGCATTATGGCTTGATCAATCATATGCACTAATAAAGGGCAATTGCCGAAGGGCTTCGGCAATGGCAGCAAGCGTTAATATCAAATGAATGCTTCAATTGCCGAAGGGCTTCGGCAATGGCAGGAAGACGGTTAAAAGTCTCAAATTTGAAAGCACTATATTTCTAAAACTATGACACCTTTCAAAGATTCCTTTTCAGGCAAACATTTCCACAGTAAGATGAACGTAAGTAGGCTAGAATGGGGTTGGTAGGTTTAAGTATGTAGGACTAGTAGCATGCCAAAGTTTGTGCTATTGCCATAGAGAATGCATTGGGCGTTTAAGTTAAATAACTCAGAAACTACAAAACATTTCAAAGTAAAAAGTTCCAGCATGTGTCTCCACAGTAAGCTGAATAATAAAAAGTGTGAATGGAGTTTCTAGGTGAAAGTGATTTTTTGACGTGCCAAAATATGCCATTGAGCCCCATGTTAAAAGTCTCAAATTTGAAAGCCCTATATTTCTGAAACTATGACACCTTTCAAAGATTCCTTTTCAGGCAAACATGTCCACCGTAAGATGAACCTAAGTAGGCTAGAATGGGGTTGCTAGGTTTAAGTATGAAGGACTAGTAGCATGCCAAAGTTTGTGCTATTGCCATAGAGAATGCATTGGGCGTTTAAGTTAAATAACTCAGAAACTACAAAACATTTCAAAGTAAAACGTTCCAGCATGTGTCTCCACAGTAAGCTGAAAAATAAACAGTGTGAATGGAGTTTCTAGGTGAAAGTGATTTTTGACGTGCCAAAATCTGCCATTGAGCCCCATGTTAAAAGTCTCAAATTTGAAAGCACTATATTTCTAAAACTATGACACCTTTCAAAGATTCCTTTTCAGGCAAACATGTCCACCGTAAGATGAACCTAAGAAGGCTAGAATGGGTTTGGTAGGTTTAAGTATGTAGGACTAGTAGCATGCCAAAGTTTGTGCTATTTCCAAAGAGAATGCATTGGGCGTTTAAGTTAAATAACTCAGAAACTACAAAACATTTCAAAGTAAAACGTTCCAGCATGTGTCTCCACCGTAAGCTGAATAATAAAAAGTGTGAATGGAGTTTCTAGGTGAAAGTGATTTTTTGACGTGCCAAAATCTGCCATTGAGCCCCATGTTAAAAGTCTCAAATTTGAAAGCACTATATTTCTAAAACGTTGACACCTTTCAAAGATTCCTTTTCAGGCAAACATGTCCACCGTAAGATGAACTATAAGTAGGCTAGAATGGGGTTGTTAGGTTTAAGTATGTAGGACTAGTAGCGTGCCAAAGTTTGTGCTATTGCCATAGAGAATGCATTGGGCATTTAAGTTAAATAACTCAGAAACTACAAAACATATCAAAGTAAAAAGTTCCAGCATGTGTCTCCACAGTAAGCTGAATAATAAAAAGTGTGAATGGAGTTTCTAGGTGAAAGTGATTTTTTGACGTGCCAAAATCTGCCATTGAGCCCCATGTTAAAAGTCTCAAAGTAACTCAGAAACTACAAAACATTTCAAAGTAAAAAGTTCCAGCATGTGTCTCCACAGTCTCCTCCTGCCTGACTCCCCTTCACCTACTATCCTCCTGGCTAACCCCCCCCCCTCAGCTACTCTCCTCCTGCCTGACCCCCCTCGCCTACTCTCCTCCTTCCTGGGGCCCTCTCGCCTACTCTCCTCCTGCCTGAGGCCCCCTCTCCTCTCCTCCTGCCTGGGGCCCTCTCGCCTACTCTCCTCCTGCCTGAGGCCCCCTCTCCTACTCTCCTCCTGCCTGACTTCCCTTCACCTACTATCCTCCTGGCTAACCCCCCCCCCCCTCCCCTACTCTCCTCCTGCCTGACCCCCCTCTCCTACTCTCCTCCTGCCTGGGGCCCTCTCGCCTACTCTCCTCCTGCCTGAGGCCCCCTCTCCTACTCTCCTCCTGCCTGGGGCCCTCTCGCCTACTCTCCCCCCTCACCTACTCTCCCCCTACTAGGAATTCTATGGATATTATCTGATTTATCCACCGGGCCACTTAACGGCACACAGTGCTACCTACCTACTCTAGGTGATGGTGATTTGAAACAGCACCATCCCACTAGGTATTTTATGGATATTATCTGATTTATCCACCGGGCCACTTAACGACACACAGTGCTACCTACTCTAGGTGATGGTCAGCACCATCCCACTAAGTATTCTATGGATATTATCTGATATTTCCACCGGGCCACTTAACGGCACACAGTGCTACCTACTCGTGATGGTGATTTGAACCAGCACCATTCTATGTCGGGTTTGAACCGGCAGACTTCTACTAGGTATTCTATGGATGTTATCTGATTTATCCACCAGGGCTCTTAGCTGCATACACTCCTACCTACTCAGCATCCTACTAGGAGTATGTGGCCGGCATACTTCTACTAGGATATGGACAGTGTCAGATATCAATTATCCGCTGTCTGTGATTTGAACCATGTCGGGTTTGAACCGGCACACTTCTACTAGGTATACTACGGATATCAATTGACTTACCCGTTGGACCACTGAGGCACACAATCATGGGGAATGTCTGTGCTGCTTTAAAGTTGTCCTTCTGAAAGTCAGTGCAAAGCAAAGTGTCACAGAGCCACATGACTAATGTGGGATTTGAACCCTGGACCTGTGGATCACAAGCATAGCCACTCATCACACTGAGCTAACTGCTGGTTACTAAAACACAGCTTTTTTCTGCTACTTGATGTTAGTGTGGAATTGAAACCTTTATTTTTGTTTGAACCTGAGTGGGGTTTGAACCCACCATCTCCCGATCATGTGGCAGTGTTCTAACACACTGAGCCACTGGTTCCAGACAGTTCACACTGCTTTTTTGTTTGTTTTGTTCTTCTTAAATCGGTCTTGAAAGTAAAGACTTGAGTGGGGTTTGAACTCACCATCTCCCGATCATGTGGCAGCGTTCTAACACACTGAGCCACTGGTTCCAGACAATTCACACTACTATTTTTTGTTTCGTTCTTCTCTAAATCGGTCTTGAAAGTAAATTGTTGAGTGGGGTTTGAACCTACAATCTCCAGACGATGATGACAGCAGTGCTGTCGTAGCACCCTAACTCAGTTACCTATTTCTATCTGCAACAACAGTCTTCTTTTGCCTGTGAGTTAGAGTTTGGAGTTGGATTTGGCCTGATATTTTTTAATCCTCCAAATCATGAAACACAACATACTATAATATGTATTCTAAACCCATGAACTATAGTATGTCGTTTTTTCATGATTTCCATGTCTTTTTTTTTTAATCCTTCAAAATCATAAGCCGGGATTGAACCAGGAACCTTTAGATCTTCCGTTGGTAGAGCGTTCTCTACCAACTGAGCGAGTTCAGCCTGCAAGTGTCACATCCAGTATTATTTTTTACATTGACTGTTACTTGTTACTTCTTAAACAAAGTCAAAGTTTTTCACCCAGTGAGATCAGCAAAAGGGTTTTCTGTACCTCATTTGAACTGCTTAAAAAAAAGGGTTGAACCAGAGACCGACCTTTAGATCTTCAGTCTAACGCTCTATGAACTGAGCTATTTCGGCTTGTAAGTGCAACATCCAGAATGTATTTTTCAATTGATTGTTATTTCCTAAACAAATAAAGTCATTAGTATTTCCCCCAGTGAGATCAGCCTGAGAGTCATAGGGTTGTCTGTACCTCATTTCAACTGCCGAAACCCGGGATTGAACCAGGGACCTTTAGATCTTCTGTCTAACGCTCTCCCAACTGAGCTATTTCGGCTTGCAAGTGTCAAAACCAGTGTTTATTTTTACATTGACTGTTACTTGTTACTTCTTAAACAAAACAACTCATGAAGTTTTTCACCCAGTGAGATCAGCCTAAGAGTCATAGGATTTTCTGTACATCATTTCAACTGCCGAAAGCCGGGATTGAACCAGGTACTATTAGATCTTCAGTCTATGGCTCTACCAACTGCACTATTTCGGCTTGTAAGTGTCACATCCAGAATATATTTTTCAATTGATTGTTAGTTCTTAAACAAATAAACTCATACAGTTTTCCCCCAGTGAGATCAGCCTGGGAGTCATACGGCTTTCTGTACCTCATTTGACCTGCTGAAAACCGGTTCCATTTGTACACTGTCAAAGTCACTAACTTATACTATCAACATCTATCTAGTCTATAGACCCTCTACAACAGTGGTTCCAAAACCTTTTCTTGTCAAGGACCCCCAAATTTACACTTTATTAGCACTTACACTTTATTAGGATTTGAAAAAAAGACTAAATCACTTCCAGACCATGGGTCTATATTATTTTTTTTCAAAATCCTCAAAAATGATGAAAAACGGCATGCTACAGTACCCTAACTCTAACCCTTGATCGTAGGTGATAGTAATGTATAGGACTCTACAGATCGAGTGCTATCCAGTCATAAAGTTTGAACACTTGAAGAAACTACTACAGAAAACTGGAAACACTGCCAATGTGGCGCACTGCATCCTATCCGTAGGAATGAACAATCGACAGCAGGGGACAACAAAAACAGGACGGAAGACAATGAGGGCGGACACAAGTGTGGCCTACATGGGTCACATATAATTCGCCCAGCTGGTACCCACTTAAGGCCCAATCAGATCCCAGTTCAAACCCATATAGGCAAACACAGGTGGCGCACACATGGTTCTGAAATAAAATGCCCCATTTGGATACCACAAGAACCAGTTAGAAACCCACGTAAGCCCATATGGGCTAACATGGGTAGGCCCTTTGTGAAAACTGGGTGCACGGCCCACTTGGAACCCATGCCCGTAGCCCATGTCAAAATCCAAATGGGGCCCAGATGGACATGTTAGCTGTGTAGTGGGTCCCTGGGGGTCGCCAGGCGTCCCCGACCGAACCCGCTTGGGTCAGGGTCCGCTGAGTGAAGGCTGTGTAGAGGTGACGCTGATGACGATCGCCACTCAGGTCGGGGACTTGGACCCTGCTGCTCTCCGCCAAGATGTGAAGAGATGCAGGTCGCTCGTCGATGCGCTGTCGTGGTCAGAGCAGATGTGTTGCGTAGCAGAGGGCTGCTCCTCCCCGCTTCGTCGCCGAGTGCAGGCCGCTGTCCTTGGAGCGCACTGCGTTGAACGCTGCTGGTTGACTGCGGCATCTTCCATCCTCCTCGCTGAAGAGAAGATCACTCGTCCCTCGCTGATAGATAAAAAGGGTCTTATCTGATTACAAACTAATGTCCAGTGGTCCATGTCTCATATTCTCCTGAACTTTGACCCAGGCCGGATTCATAATTGTCACCTTATGCTCCAGATCATCATGTTACTCTTAACCTACTGCATGTTGTTCTCCTTATCATCTATAATGTCATGTCATTCATATGTTTATGGTCAAAATACGTTTTCATCTGTCCCATTTAAGATCGTGTTGACTCCTTATTCCATGGGGTCTGCCTTCAGCCACAAACTTTCAATACTGTAGGCGCTGTTTTTAATTTGATATGCAGCTGCTGTGTTATCAGTCTAGTTTGACCTAGTAACTTGGTGCAGGGAAAGAAGTTATCTACAGGTTGCCTGGTAACGCCTGCCTAGGCGCTGCCGCTCTCCAGGCTTCAATGGGCATCCCTGTGCGGGACAGAGGACATGAGCGCCATCCTCATCATCTAGGCGTTGGACTAATGAGGGAGCGCCAACACTGGTTTTGTCATCTGACATTGCGGACATGAAACATCTCCAGCCAATTAACTTGATATCAACAAATCTGACGTGATCTGCAGTATTTAGCCTGGAACAAATACTGTGGAGTTCAGTTCGGTTCCGGAGTTCAGCTTCGGTGATTCTAAATTATGATTGTAAATACTATTATTCTGAACGTGTAGCACATTCTCTATGTAAATTGACTTTATACCTACTAAAAATAATTGTTAAACCTTAAACTCTGTCCCAACTATATTCCATCTGCCTCCAAATCATTTTTTAAGGTATGTTTCTATTTTTGGTACAGTGATGGTCATTTAAAGGGCTATTCACTCATTTTCAAGGTAAATACAGCACGGTATTTAATTGGTAACCATGCTGAGTTATTTGAAGTTATAGATTGACAATGTTTTCTAAATTATACAGTCCTTGCTTTCATTATAAAAGATGGATCCTATTTAAATTTATCCATCACTCGCGATGTAGACTAAAACTGTCTAAAAGCCCGCTGGTTCCTTTCACCTGACAACGCATCAATCACGACCGGTTTCCATGCGTTTTTGCGGAATCCGCACCACTATGTCGTATATTAGAATTTAGAAATGGCATATAGACACCATTCTAAGCTACTAACTAACCAAACCAGAGATGAAATAATGTTCTCAAAAGCTAACTGCAGAGTAGTGAAAAACCAGGCACCAAAGCATCAGATGAAAAAGGCAGCAGAGAGATTTCCTCGGAGTGTGGTGGACCATTTATTGAAACAAAGACAGAGAGCTTTGCCGTGGGCCTGAGCTCTCACTGTTCTGACCGCAGGACACGGCCAGTTAAGAATAGTGAATCATTGCATTTTCAAAGACAAGATATACGTTTTTTAGTAGGGTGGATAGTAGGGTGGAGTTACAGACTGAGTGAAAAGACACACTCATCTCAGAGGCTCCAATAAGACAATAGAATAATAATGTAATGTTGTCCCAACACTTGTCCCAAGCCTCAAAGGGACTTTTTCATCGCCTACTTTTTCATCGTGTATGTTTTCATCGCATACTTTTTCTTCGCTTACATTTTCATCACGTATTCTTTCATTGCGTTTTTTTTTCCTCACATACTTTCATCGCGTACTTTCATCCACGTATTCATTGCGTTCATACTTTCATCGCGTATTCTTTCATTGCGCACTGCCGTACTTTCATCACGTACTTTCTCATCCACCTACTTATACGTCAGTATATTCTGTGCGACAGGAGAAAAGATACCGATTCAAGGATTCGCTGTCGCACAGAATCTACTGACATGTCTAAAAAAATGGAACAGGGCCCTGAGAGACGTGCATTGGCAGGAAAACACTGTCTGATTGAGTCTGTCCATCACAACACGCCTCCGTTGCCTGGCCTCACTTGAGAGCAGTAGAGCCTCTGTCTGAGAGTGTTACTGGGAGCCAAGGCTGATACGGTGAACGTGTCCCTGAATATTGGACAAGTCTATTACAGGGTTCCGGTGAGAGAAGAGGATTGCAAATGACATCTGGAGCATGGCAAAAAAGGAAGGGGACGGCATCTATGGTGCTGCAATAGATGTTTGCACCCATTTCCGATCCGTTACTTTTGAGTGCATTCACATTTCTCGGGCAGATGCCCCCCGCCTCCCCGGTAGGGGCCCTGCCACTGATGAAGTGTCTGCGCTCTGTGTGAGCTATGAGCCAAACTACCACAGTCCTATAAGTATAGAACTCCACTGAGGCCCCAGTTGCTGATGGGGCTTGCACGCTGCAGATGTGCATCTCGGACCCCTGTTAGCCAGACACGGGCAGTTGATCAATGCAGGAAGGGAAGAGCACTGTGGAGGTGATGGAGATACCTGCCATCGCAGAGGTCCCGGCTGATCCGTTACTGACAAATACTCTCCCCGGGACATGAATCTCATCCCGAAACCCCCAACAGAGCTGGGACAGAGACAGAGTTGAAAGAGAGAAAGAGTGGAGGATATAAGATGGAAGGTCCAACGTATCATTCCGGCAGCGCAACATAAAAAAAACGCACCAGTCGACTGTCTCTGTGTCTCCTTCTCTGTCATACTGTCAAGGTCAGATGTGCTTTTAATTGTCAAGAGAAGATTACTGCAGTGAATGGGTTATTAAATACCTTTTCTTTGATATAAAGGACACTTATCTTGCCCATGTAATGTGCAAAATGAACACGCAGTGCTTCATTCATCATTGAAATTCATGTGGTCAGGTGTTTTCCCTGCTCTCTTATTACTCGTTCTATGTGTTCTTTCAATGCACAAAAGATAGACCAAGGGCGTTTGAAAAATAAATAGAGTTGTAGCATAATCTTCTGATGTGGGCTTCGTTTGTAATGGTGAAAGCCAAATCTTCCTTTCAAATAAATTATGTTCTTTTTGTTTTCTCTCCATCACTTTTTCTATCTTTTCCATCTTTAATGTTGTGAGGCTGTATTCAGCATCTTTACCTTTGATTTGTTTGCGCACACACACATGCTGACGCGTTCATGCATACAGTCACATTAAGACATTGCACATGGGCCCAGGCCGTAGTGTAACGGTCTGGGCACCGGACTGGTGATCCAGTCGCGGTGTGCCGCGGGTTCGACTCCCGAACCCGACACGGCCTTTACCGCATGTCATCCCCCTATCTCTCTCCCGTTTCCTGTCAGCCTACTATCTGTCCCTTAAAAAATCAATAAAAGGCGTAAGCCGCAAAAAAATATCTAAAAAAAAAAAAAAAAAGACATTGCACATGATCTGTGCACATGTGCATGCAGCATACAAAAATGCACACATGCATACAGTACACCGTTCTAAATCATTTTTCCCAGAGAGGTCAAAGGTGTTAGATTCTCTCAGAAAGGGAACATGCAAAGAAATGTCTCTAAAGACAATGAGGGATCATTTCATACTTATACCAAAGCAAAACAATAGGTAATGGAAACATTTACAATATTCAAATCAAGTCAATTGACATTTCAAGTTGAATTCACATGGGTATCCTTATTATATATATATATATAATCATTTCTGGCACATTAACCACAACTACATGTTAATATCCTGGCACTGCTATGTGGTATAATAAAACAGCTTTTCCTATCTTGTTGAATTGTCTACTTTAATAATAATCAAGGGTATTGTTTTGTACCACACAAGCACACACAATATTATTGTCATGTATCAATAAGAAATCAATGAAACTCTGCTATAAACTATAGGACTCATTTCAATGCCAGTAAATGAAAACGCTTGAGCCATTCTTTAAAATGGGCACTCATCTCCTCTCAAACTAATTATACAAGTTTTTGGTGTTACTGAGGCTGGCTTGCACCCCTCCCAGATCAAAATGGATACAATCTCTGAATTGAGACGGATGTTGAATCCAGTTTGTCACTCTGTCATTCAATACTGTCATGCATATTACAGTTTTCAATGGTTTGGTGAATCATTTAATAGGGTTTCATTTTCATCTCAGATGCCCAATCAATGGTATTTTAAAACCAACGCTTTAAAATAAAATCTAGTGTCAGTTTGTCACACCCCTGTCTCAGGCGAGGGTCGTATGAACATAAACGATGGCGAGGCAACACAGTTGGGCAGAGTTTAACAATTTTATTTTCCCCAAGTGCAGATTAAAACCAAATACAGAGGAGACCGAAATATCTGTAATAGAAAATAAAATGTATATTCAAGTATTTCATTTTATATAGATAATGTAAATCAAAGCAATCATTTTAAATCATTATATATATAATAATAAAGTATTTATAAATCAGGCCTTTTTAATATAAAGCAAATCAAACACCATAATAAATCAACATTATCTAGATCCAAAAATGCATTTCAACCATGGTTATAAAAATTATAAATCAAAACATCACCTCCTCAGAGACTGACACCTTCTTGTCCAACACCAGCATACAGCAGACTGACTGTCTGGAATACCAATTCTCTGCAGCTATATACCCCCCATGGCCCCTCCCACCAGACAGGACCAATTGATAGGGGTTAGCATGATCCACAACATGTCAAATCTGCTTGGGTTTGGCACAAAACACATTTTTATACACCTCAATTAATTTAAGCTTGTAGATCTTTTTTCTCAAGTCTTTAGTTTTGGTTTGGCCCAGTTAGTGCTCCACCTATTCCACAGATATACCGAGAGCTGATGGGGATTTGTTTATAGTTTTGTTTGTCCATACCCTACCTAACCAGTGCGCGATACTGACAGGCATGTAATGAGCAAAACATGAACAGGTTAGACATAGCATTGGTCCGACTGGATTAAGGTTGGTGAGGGATGCGTTAAAACGACCGGATTAAGGTTGGTGAGGGGTGCGTTAAGACGACCGGATTAAGGTTGGTGAGGGGTGCGTTAAGACGACCGGATTAAGGTTGGTGAGGGGTGCGTTAAGACGACCGGATTAAGGTTGGTGAGGGGTGCGTTAAGACGACCGGATTAAGGTTGGTGAGGGGTGAGTTCTCGACCCACGGGTCGAGAACCCCTGCAATTAAAATGTCCTTATATCACCCACACACACTGTCACAGACACTCAGGAGGTCACCACATTATTTTGGGGGGTCCCCAAATAAAATTCAAAAAACTTTTGCAACTGAATGGCTGGGAAATGGAAATTAAGAGTTTACATAGTAATTATAATGCATGCATAAACTTAGTTTATGAAATCCTAGTTTCCTTAATGATTTTATCTGGTTTCAGTATTCATGTGATATATTTTCTCTATTAAGGTTATTTTTGCAGTCAGTTTGTATTGGGGGTGGGAGCGGGGCGGGGCGGGGGCCCACAAAGGTTGAGAACCCCTGAGTTAAGGGTTGGGAGAGGGTTAAGTTTAGGTATAGGTGTGCTGCCCCGTGGGAGGTTAGGGTTAGGGTGAGGCAAACCCAAACCCAAACAACAAAGTAACATGGTGGTATTACCAAATTAGAGGGAGAGACAGACCATATACTGTCCGTCCTTGTCACCTAAAAGTACTTTTGTGTTATGGGGAAGTAACTTCGAGAGTGAACTAAAACAAGTAGCCTATGTGGACAAATGTCTGTTAGTTTTTATGTCAAGTAATGTGTCTCTTTGCACATTAAAGTGGTGCTACTGCTGTTTGGTTTGGACAGATTAAGATGGATTCATCTGATGTAGGTGTGACGTGTGGCCGTTTAAGTCACAAGAAACTATTATAAGAAACTGTCGTATATTAAGGTGCACTAATTAAAGTGCTATTCACTGTGAACTCAATAGAAATGTAGCCAACTACGCCACCCTTTGATTAAAAGAGTAAGGGAACTCTGACACTATTCATTATAAAAAGGACACTCAGGTTCGATATCTAAAACCAGGTAAAAAGAGCATAAATACTATATATAAAACACAGGGAAAGACTGAAACCAAAACGTATTTAAAGTGGGGGATTACAAAAGTAATTTTATTGGACTAATACAGGGGGGCACTCTAAAATGGCCAATAGAAAATACAGAGTAAATAATAAAAACGCCCTAAGCCTAATATCCTATATCTAACTAACTAAAATCCTAACCAAAACGAAGCAATCAATCACAATTAAAATGTCCTTATATCAGCAATGTGCAAAGCAGCAAAGGGGGAGGTTATGGCAGAGTCGGGGAAGGAGCCAGATCTGGTCATCAAGGCGACCTAGGCGTCTTCCACTTGCAGTATCGCAACCTCTCTGCCGCCTCGCCTCGGTCTCTCCTTCTCTCTTCCCCCCCCCCCCCCCCCCCCCCGGGTACACAGCAGCTGGGGGACATGGTCGTGGCGCTTACAGAGTCGGTTGAAGGCCTGGCTCTCACGGCAGTTACAGCCCATCTAGAGTCAACAGCTCCCGGCTACCACTGGCCCCCAGCTGAAGTGTCCCGACCCCCCATCCTGGCCCCAGCCTGTGGGAGCTATATGGACTGCTCTCCTCAGCTCCTTCTCAATACAGCTCCAACCTCTCTCTCCCAAACACTCTTCTGTCTTATATAGGGCTCCTGGTGGACCACACTCAACCCAGGTGCAGGTCCTTGAAGTTGCAGGTCATTGATTACCCAGGGTAGGTTGTGCCAGTCAGTGGAAAAATAAAGGCTATATAAAATATATATATCATGCAACTCACAAAATAAGCATAACAATAAAGCAAAATCACTGGACAATAATCTCACTCTAATCAAACTCACAGCAATTTAAAGAAAAACATTTCAAACAAACATGCAAAAGTATAACACAGCAAAAGCACAAAAAAAACACACACCTATTTCCACCGGCTCACATAGGCATTATGCTTTAGAACAGGGGTTCTCAACGTTTTGGGTTTGGGAGGGGACCCCTGGAAATGCTCTTGGCCATGTCTCACATTTGACCCATGCAGTTCCACAGATAAATATTGTGAAATTAGCAGAACCTCCATTTCACAACGTCTCACAAAAATCTGGGGCCGTTGTGAGTGGTGCATGGAAATGCCAATGGCCTCAGTTGGCCTGTCATTGCAATCAGGCCATTTTGGGGGAACAGAGCACAAAGGCACCACCAGTAGCTATTCTCCAAAAGGCAACAGCAGCCCAGTAGTACCTGTACCTCAGCAGTGGTGGAAGAAATAATGTAGAAATACCCTGTTACAAGTAAAAGCTCCAGGGTACCAGGTATAGCCCTCCTGGAAAAGCTAAACTTGGATTGGGCCATATGGACGGTTCTGAAGTTGTTGTGCAGCTGGTAGAGGGCCAGACAGTCTCCATTGAAACAGACTGGCACCTTGGAATGGGGAGGGACTTCCCAGCATACCTTTGGTCACAGGCGCTATTTGTATTCTCTTATTGTCATGTTATTAAATTGTTTAGTATTTACTATGGGAATGTGTGGGAGAATTTATGGGTTTATTGCCCTTGGGTCATGTTCAGTTTACTGCTTATTTTATGTGTTATGTTTTGGAAGTCACCTTGAGCGAGAGAGGTAATTACAGGACTTTCTAGGTTGGCCATAGTCACTATATGGCCAACCTAGAAAGGCCTAACCGTGGCTCTGGCTGAAGACAAAGAAAATGTAAATCCATTTTATAATCTATAGAAATATAGATTGTGATTGTGTGCAAATTAAAAAATACATGAACCTGTGTCCTGGCACCCTCTACTGAAATTGACGTCAGACTGTAAAAAAAAAAAGGAAAGCCACATTTCCAAGGCTAGGCCTCAATGAACAAAAGCATTGTGATTAATGGTTAATAATGAAGTTACAAAATTAGGCTTCATTGGGTAATGAACAGATGACTATATATCACAGGTGACTAAATAAGTAAGTGGTTAATACTCCGCTGACATCAGGCCATATCACTTTCTCTTGGAACAAACAATACTATACCTACAATCTTGTTCAAAACAATGAAAATAACTAATTATATTTGTATTGGTATGACCATGACAGGCGACGTCCCAATAGTCCGACATTACTAACCCTATACCCCAAACTCTAACCCTAAACATAACCACAAGCGGAAGCCACGGGTGAGTCTTAACCAGCCACATACTGTATGTCGGACTAACAGGACACTGGACTAACAGTGTAAGTAACGCAGAGAGCATCAACCATCCTTCATTGTTCATAGTGTGATATTTAAACAGACCAGTCAGAGCTATATTAAAGTTAGAAACAAAACTAAAATGTCCTTACCAAATTGGACCTTAAACTCTTGTGTTTGACTTTGCAGGGCCAATCGTCACTTTGAACCATCCTTTGAATCGAAGAACCTCTTCTCATTAATCTTTGATCGTCACTTCACTGTGTGCTGTACACTTCTGGGCAATTAGCCTCAGGGGCCTGCTGTGTGAAATCTGTCCAGTCCTGGGGGAGTGATGCATCTGGGAGGTGCGTAGGTGATGATACATCAGCAGTAACACACAGACTCACGAGACCATCGTCCTCATCATGGCAACAGCCTTTATTTAACAGCTGCAGCAGTGCACCAGTGGTGGAAAAAGATTTTTTTGACAATTATTTTACTTAAAAAAAGTATCAATACTGCACTGAAGAAATAATCTATTACAGTCAGGAATTAAACATTTACTTGAGTAAAAGTACAAATATATTGGTATCAAAAGTACCAAAAGTAGAAAGTAGGCCTACTCATTATGCAGAATGTCCCATTTCACAAGTTTTCAAATGTATAAAAATCGTTATATCTTTACCGATCTACAAGCTCACATTGCGCCACAATGTGACAATTTGCGGCCAGCTGCAGTGAGCATCTCTGCTCATTGCTCAGTGCTCGTGCTTCGTTTGCTTGCTGGTTCACTCTGCTTTTCTTTGTTGTTTGCCTGCATGGCAGTTTGTTTTCTTCTCTCTGATTGAGGTTATTTGTAGTGGTATATCATACTATATAGCAGTGTTGATCTTTCTTTTTTGGTAATAGAGATGCTTCTCACCTGAAAAGAACATGAAGGTCTGGAGATAGATATAGATTATGTTTGATGATTCCCCTCAATGATGATGTTGTCAGTACATAGCAGGCCAGAATCCCTTACATCATTGCATCACGTTCCAATGTAAAGCAGTCAGAGATTATAAATTCAGCATTTAGCCGCCATTTTAGCTGCCATTATATTTCTAGTCACATTCTGAGTGTTTTCGCATGCATAAGACTGCATAAGCTGTCTTTGTGCTTTGAGCACAAATGATGCAAGGTCAATGAATTTGCACATGCACGCACGCACGCGCACACACACACACACACACACAAAAGCAAGATCAACTTGTGTAAAATGTGGCACAAGATGGTATAGCCTTTAGCTGTTACCTTGGAGAAGCCTCTGGGCAAAGAAGTATAGGTCTACCCTGATAAAAAACAAAGGAAAAAAAGTTAAAAACCAATAACGGATTAGCCATTGGGCCCGCGAAGCATTCGTTTCTAGATCACTCCAGGCAGGGCACCCCCCGCTCCTCCGCCTTTAAGATATTTTGTGTGTGTGTGTAGTGTCAACACACACACACACACACACACACACACACACACACACACACACACACACACACATGCGACACAGTTTTGGTATGAAAATAATATAATAATTATAGGCCTGCATCGCTTTGGCTAAAACACTGAATTATGAAAAAAATTGATGGATAATATTAAGACATTGGTTCTTTGTGAATGGAGTTTGTGCCCTGTGTCCTGCATATTGTATTTTACATGTTGTTGTCCCGCTGATTTTCATATCACTTCTTAGTTCTTCCCCATCCGAGAGATAGAATTGTTTTTTCCCGTTTATCTTTATACCCACTCTGTGAAAAACATGTTGTTTTGGCCTTGTGTCTATATACGCCCGAGACATTCTGTCTCCCTTATAGTTGCTCTCTCCTCACAACAGCTGTGAACTACATTTACTCTTAGAACTACAATTCCCACATTCCTGCTTCCTGGATATTACAGGAACTGGAACAGGAAAGCCTTGTGTATAGCCTTTCTCAATCTTGATTAAATCTACTATATTACCCGTGTCCATGTTGGGACACGGAGAGAGATTTATTCTTTATTTGGCTGTATGTGAATTCATCCTGCTCTCCGAACTAAAGACGACATGGCTAAAACATTATAAAGCTCCTGGCTGGATAATCCTTCATTTCTTGTGGTCTCCTAATTTTTCATTTTGGGTATTTAAAGGTATTTTTCTAAAAGTATTTCCATCTTAAGGTATTAGTAATTATATTGAACATTCTCCTAAAAAGTATTCCTGTTAAAGTTATCGAAGTTAATATACAGTCCTTTCTAAATAGCATAATTAATTAGTAAATAATTATTTACTTATCAGAGATACTTTTTCAAATTATATTATTATGCTTAATTACATCGCTTTTGCTAAAACTCTGAATCTCACTGATAAAGTAGGCTAGCCTACAGGCATTCATAACATTAATATAGCCTACCGCATAGGATTGTACAATTATATAGCCTATATATATTTAACAAACAAGCTTGATTGACATTTTGTAAATAGGTCAATTACAAAAACTGCTATGAGGATAAAACCAGAAAAAGCACTAAGGCTTCTTTACATCAGGTATAAAGTAAAAGCAAAAAACGTGACAACCGTATGGAAAAAGGGGCAAAAGAACTGGGAGGCGGAGGCGGAGGCGCGGGGGGTGCGCTGCCCAGAGTGCTTCGCCCAGGGCCCAGGAGCCCTTCACTCTCAGGGGCCCTTGGGGGGAACTGAGACAATTTACTAAAATAAAATGTACTGTATGGTTAATAAAATATCATAAGTGGGCCCCTCCTCGCGTCCTTTGTATTTGCATCTGTGGTTCTCAAACCCAGGGGTTGGGTTGGAGGCCTTGGAAAGTTATCATTATCATTATCATTATTGCGGTCGCAGTTAACTATATGGAATCGAGCATTTCTCGTCAGTTAGTGTGTCGGGCACCAAATATGGTGCCCAGGTCTCATGACATCATGTGTCATTGTTGTATCTGGTTTCTTCCATATACACTTTAGTTCTATTATACGAAATACTGTTAAAACTGGGAGAGCACTCGATTAAGTTTTTGAGACACGGGAGTCAGAAGATGAGATGTTCCGATGTACAGCACAGCAAAGTGGCCAACGTCTCCACACAGGGCTGACGCCCGAACTGACAAAGTTACATTGAAATCTAACTGGTTTATAAAGAATCAGAATAAACATTTGCTCCAGACAGTGGCTTATTAATATATTTTAATATTTTCCTTTTGGAATTAAAAAGATTGCACTGGCATCAATTACAAGGTGACTTATTCCAGTGTGACCTTTCTGCAGTCTTCATAGTAAAACCATACTAACAGCAAAGCAACATCCAAGTTATTATGCACTGTTCCACCATGGTACTCAAACTTGTCTGGATGATTATGCAAAGACATGAACGTTTTGGATTAAAGTTGAAATGTAGGAATGAGAAGGTCGTGTCCTAGAGTATGTATGTAAGATAAGATGTGCCAGCTGTCGAGGGATCAAATTATGAATATGTTCAACTGCCATCCGACAACATGGTGTTGGGTTTTGTCGCGTTTTCCCCATGCTAAAGTTAAGCCGCCTTGCCTGTAGCAGTTGTTGTGAATATTTGAAAGCACTGCCGGAGGAAGGGAATGGAGCTGGCATTTCTCCTTCAAGAGATGCGGCAGGGTACACTGGGGGTGGGTGGTGGGGCCGACACACACACACACACACACAACTGCCCACATCCCCCCTTTGGCGCTGTATCACTGCTGAAGTATTTAAATCTCCTGCAGCTCCACCGTTATGAGGAGTGAGGAAATAGATCTAATGCAGAATGCAACAAAAACCAGTGTGGCACCGTTTCTGATGAGAATAGGACTGTTTTAGAGGCAGCAAGGATTAGAAATAATTTCCATTGTGTAGATTGCACTTGAAAGCAATTTTTGAGTCGTGGACTCGTGGATTAAGCGGACGCATGACACACACTGAAAAAAGTACAAATACCGGTTTGCACCACAGATACAACTGAAAACTCATGCCTGATGCCTGTGAGGAAATTGACAACATACGGACGGTATGTCCATTTGCGTATACGGAATGTCTGTCTGAGTATAGGACTTATTGACCCTGCAGCTGCTTAAGTCAAGAACTGTGCTTGGCTCCGATAGGCACTCCAAGGCACCACACACTATAACACAGTATTATAACGCACAGTTACTATAACACACAGCAACTAGTATACTGTTGTCCCAGGTACGATTCCAGGCCAGCACGGTGTTGATGTTTGTCCCTGAGCAAGACTAGACTTGCCGTAGAATGGCTGCTCACTGTGCATAGTTGTTTCACGTGCATACACAGTGACAAAAAGCACCCCAAGGAGTGGGGACTATTCTCTGCTGTAAACACTGCTTTCTTTTTGTTATGTAATAGTTCACAATAAGAACTAAAGTCAATGCTAAGTTAATGCTAAAAGCCTGCCTCATTGAATTTCCACTCAAGAAATGTGTAAGACTGTAAGTAGAAAGAAAAGCATTTGATGATGAATGAAGTCAAACTATTCAGTGCACATAGCTTGACTTAATTCTTTGACTACTTCTGTTTCAATTTAAAGTTAAACCATTATGTCTTCCATATTACACAATTAACTTGCGTTTCCAAGCTGACGGGGTCAGCTGCAGAACACTTGGCAGGCTGATAGGCACCCATCTGCTCAGAGTCATTCTAATTCTCATTAGTCACACGGTATACAGTGGCATCTTCACCATAGATATTTCTGCCGTTCACCTCACCCTCCGCTTTCAGTTTCCGCTACACTCAATTCACCTTAATTTTCTGCTTGACTTTGCTTCCTTCTTTTCTATAGGCCTCTCCTTCCCCTGCCCCTCTCTTTCTCATCTAGTCAAAGATGCAGGCCAACCTTCTGGTTAACACAGCAGCTGGGAATGGGATAACTGTCATTTTCAGACAAGCCTTCAGGGGCAAGGACCTGGCCTTCAAAAGCTCAACCCGTCACACCTGAAAGTCTTTCTCCTGGACCAAAATGAGTCCTTTGGAGATTCTTGATTTTCCTCATCTGCTCGTAGCCTTTCGTCTTCCTTTTGCAACTTGGGCAAAATCAAATAAATAGCAAAAATCACACCTGTGTGAAGTGAGGGGCGCTCTTATCGTCTTTGTGTAGGGCGAAAAAAGACGATTTGCTATATATATGAGGGGCTCAAAAGTCACACCCGCGTGAAGTGCGGGGCGCTCTTATCTTTGCTCAGACACATATGACGTAAGTTCTCCATTCATTGTCAATGGGAATTTAATGTTTGTGTAAGCCAAAAAAGGCTGATTTGCTCGTCCACATATGACGAAAATTCTCCATTCATGGTCAATGGGAATTTAATGTTTGTGTAAGCCAAAAAAGGCTGATTTGCTCGTCCACATATGACGTAAATTCTCCATTCATGGTCAATGGGAATTTAATGTTTGTGTAAGACGAAAATCTACACCAATAGCTGAAAATAGAAGGGGCTAGTGCCCCTCAAAAAAAAAGTGGTGTCTGGTGGTTAGTCTGTAAAATAAACAAACATTTCATTTGTAATGCATGATCTCATGTGTGTAGTGTGACATTTTAAGTTACACAGGAAGGATTTGTTTAATTTATCATTTATTTCATCCAGAGAAAAGCAAACAGCAGGTAATCAAACAAGTAGAGCACACCCACCACTTTGGCCTTAATTCGTCTAAAACTGAAGTCAACAGCAGCATGTTCTGTATGTGTAGCCTGAGTCTGTGTGCGTCCATCCATGTCTATGTTCCGGAAGAGTGAACGGCATTGATCGTCACAGCAGTCCATGCACAACATGTCCCTTCCACACCTGTTCTCACTTAAAGTGGCGGGGGGAGACGAAGGCATCGAGACATCAGCATCTACGACAGTTTATGGTTGGATATGAGTACGCCGTGTGACGAACGTGACAGCGCCCTAGTCTGACCCTAAAGCAAGATAAGCCCAGATAGACTTTATTATTGCTGTCTCATACCAGCCTCTGGGGAAAACAGGATGTAGGTGGGCTATGTCACACACTGACAGACATGAAGGAAGAGAACGGGGAGAATTGAATTCCGTACAAACCAAATGAAACCCCACTTGCATTTAAATCCAGTTCTAATGTACATATGACATAAACAAAATATCACATTTAAAGTGCATAACTGATTAGATTTAATCTAAAAAGCTGTTTTCTTTTCTCACTTGCATATTAGATCAGTCAATAATACAGTGCGGTTACTTTCATCCTGGCTGATATCGACAAGCCACTTAAACCTACCTACACTTAATTTTGACATTATTAATGTTAGTTTCCGACAATACTGCATCACAGCATCTCTGGCACAATACAGAAGAGAAATAGCGTATATGGAGTGGACACAGAGTCGTCATAGAAACTAAGTCCTTCCTTACATGTTATGTGAAAACAACCTGCTACTTTACGTTTCACTGGATAGGAAAACATCTTAAATACATAAATACATCGCATAAAGGCAACAGATTCAGTCAGTGCTGAAATGACAATTACATTATGTTGATTCACAAGACATTTTAAAATGGGGTGGCATCAGGGTGGGAACAAAATTGCATTACAGCATGAGACCGTAGGCTACCATCTCTGTTGCTAATAATGAGTAAATTAGCTGTAAAATGCAATTGAGACTAGGTAAACCCTGAAGAGATAAAAAAAAAAAAGCAACAGAGGAGAACATTGTGTCTCAATTGATCAGCAGCTTCAAATCAGTTACATTATATATTTTTTATTTTATTTGATTAGATTAGCATAGTGTCAAGACTGAAACGAGGTCAGAGAGAAGGAAGACATGCTAACCATGTCGGGAGCAGGATACTAACTCTGGTCCCTGTGACTCACTGAGCCACCAGCCACCGACCATAATAATTTGAAGGTAATGTGGAAGGAGTACCGCAGTGCAGTTCAATGCACTTTGAAATAACGTTAGAACAAAAAATGTCTTTGGTACAGTAACCTTTTCCCCGGTTGCACGATGAGAATAAACCGTATCATTATAGCTCCATTGAAACATGAAGTGAGTCAAAATTCCACACTAGGATTGATCCAGTTAGGTGGGCAGTGTGAATTCAGAGCACTTATATGCTTGCTGAGGCTAGCGAGACCCACTGGCTTTGCTGCTCAGCTGGGCAGAACTGAGTGGAGCCAGAGCCATTGATTGGGAGATGGAGAGTCGAGCAGAGGCGGATGGTGGCAGAAAAGATGGAGCCCTGCTCTAACCTGGCATGTGTCCCCTTTGGCCCGAGGGTGGGCGGGCGGACACGGACACACACACACAAACACACCCCCCCCCCCCCCCCCCCCGGCAGCCATAGGTGTCTGGAGAGATCCACACAGCCTGCTGCATTGATTTCCTGCTTGGCATTAGTAAGCAGTGAGTGACACGCTGTGAGGATTGGGCCATTCTCCGGACCACAGCACACGCAAATAAACACGCCGCAGTCTGTGTATTGCCTCTCCCTCCATCTGATCTCGCTCATATGTGCGCTCACACACAGACACGCGTTTAAAAACGCATTCACACACATAACCTGTTCAGTTTGGTCGCCTTGCCGTCACCTCATTTCCACATCTGTCCCCCTCTGCCTTTTCCTCCCCGCCCACTCCCATTATCTTATTGTGCATCTTTTCCCCTGCACCCTCCCTTCCATTCTCATTAAAAGAAATGGGTTTTTCTTGGCTACACAAAGCACTGCTGACTGCTTGGGTCGATTGGCATGGCGTCATACCAGCAGAATATGAAAACATGCTTTATCGGCACACAAACACACACACACACACACACACACACACACACACTAGAGGAAACAAGATGGTTGCATCTCGTTTCCACCATATCCTATGAAGATGTTTGGCTTTAACTCTTAATGCCATATTCTATACTATATATACACCCAGGGTTCTTATGAAGCATTTTTCTATAGAAATCCAAAAACACACAAACTATGAACGTCACTGTGTGTATGTATGTGCCTGAGAGTTGTGTGTGCGCCCCCGAGAGTAGTAGTAGTAGCATGTGCAAGTTGTGTGTGTCCATGAGCAAGTGCAAACACACGTGTCCCCCTCTGAAACTCTCTCTCCCTCCCCTCTGTCTTTCTGTACTAAAGCATGGCACGGTTATTAGGTGCAACGCAACAGACCGGACATTGCCAGAGGGGTACACCGGACAGTGGCCAGATATGAGGGGGAGCACTGTTGCTGTCAGTAGGAGTGATAAACCCGATGCCCAGAAATCTCTGACTTGAAACACCACAAATAAAGGCTCTAAAGCCCCGTTTCCACCGCCCAAGCTAGCTTCTGCTTTGGCTTCGTGGTCCCATGTTATCTCTATGCAGAGCAGCTTTTGAGCTTTGAAGCTTGGAATGAACAGCTTTTTTTTTTTTGCTTTGCTTTCATGCTCACCAAAACTCAACTTGAAAGCTGGAGCTGAACGCTGGAGCTTTTCAAAGCTGCGTGTAGCCAATCAGAGCACAGCGTGGTTTGAGGGGGCGGAGTTGAGATCATTTCACAAAAGGAAAAGGCCCTGCAAAAGCTGTCCACTGCGATTCTCCGAATAAAAAAATATACTTTTTAAATATGGGCTTTATATGAAATATGAAAGGATATTTGGCATCTCCATAGCCGATTTTATCGATAGAAATTAAAGTTTATATGAGAAACAAGTTGTCGAAGCGGTGAAAACAGGTTGTGTTCCGTGTTCCCAGTGGATTGATACTTTTTCTGGGGAGAATAGTTCCTGCATTCACGCCCCCGCCCCGGTTCTCATCGAAGCCATTCATGCGGAGTTGCGGACTACTGCCCAGTCCAGAACGGCGCTGTCCGTCGCTGAATGTGGACTAAACAGTGCACACACACACACGGCTGATGAATTAGCAGATATAGATCGATAGATGGAAAAACAATTAAACAATATAGTTCCAACCGGTGTCGGAGTTTTCCCCCAAAGTGGCCAAACATTTGCCGAGAAGAGGGGAGGAGACGCCCGCTCTCAGCCGGTCGTCGTATGTGTGTGTGTGTGTGTGTGTGTTTGTGTGTGTGATATTGAGCGCCCGACACGGGGACACGTGTGTGTGTGTGTGTGTGTGTGTGTGTGTGTGTGTGTGTGTGTGTGTGTGTGTGTGTGTGTGTGTGTGTGTGTGTGTGCGCGCGAGAGAGAGATCAATAATTTATATTATATCAGTTGTATGATATCGATATGCATGCGCGCGGACATCCCTGATCCGACCTGTCATGTGCCGGTCGTCATGTGTGTGTGTGTGTGTGTGTGTGTGTGTGTGTGTGTGTGTGTGTGTGTGTGTGTGTGTGTGTCGGTCGGTAGCTATGTTGATTGTTGAAACATGGGCACCGTGAATCATACCTTTATTTATGCAATATGTTGCACGTGTTTTGTGATTGGTTTGCTGCGTTCTGAATCGATAAACCAATGGCATATAGATTAGATTTATTTGAGGGAATCATTTCAATTGGTTTATTGCGTTCATGTAGGCCTATCGATGAACCTCATAGCAAAAGTTGAAAGACAGTAGATAGCCTATGTTTATAGATAGATAAAACACAATCCCCCCGTGTGTGTGTGTGTGTGTGTGTATGTGTGTGTGTGTGTGTGTGTGTGTGTGTGCGCGAGAGAGATCAATATAATATTATAATTATAATATTATAATAATAATCAGTTGAATGATATGCATGCGGACATCCATGATCCTCCGACTGTAAATGATAATGTGAAAAATCTAATTAATTATACATCATTTGGAAGTCCCTGACATGAGAAAAACTGGATTAAACTGATATGAACTAAATTATATGATACTGACATGATACTGACATGATACTGGCCATGATACTGACCATGATACTGACATGATACTGACATGATACTGACCATGATACTGACCATGATACTGACCATGATACTGACATGATACTGACATGATACTGGCCATGATACTGACATGATACTGACCATGATACTGACATGATACTGACATGATACTGGCCATGATACTGACCATGATACTGTCATGATACTGACATGATACTGGCCATGATACTGACATGATACTGACCATGATACTGACATGATACTGACATGATACTGGCCATGATACTGACCATGATACTGACATGATACTGACATGATACTGACATGATACTGGCCATGATACTGACCATGATACTGACATGATACTGACATGATACTGGCCATGATACTGACATGATACTGACATGATACTGACCATGATACTGACATGATACTGACCATGATACTGACATGATACTGACATGATACTGGCCATGATACTGACATGATACTGACCATGATACTGACATGATACTGACATGATACTGGCCATGATACTGACCATGATACTGACATGATACTGACATGATACTGGCCATGATACTGACATGATACTGACATGATACTGACCATGATACTGACATGATACTGACCATGATACTGACATGATACTGACCATGATACTGACATGATAAAAAAAAAATATATATATATATATAAATAATAATATTTATATTAATATAAATAATAATAAAAAAATAATAATAATAATAATAATAAATAAATAAAATTATAAATAAATAAATAAATCATTGTGCCAACTAGTAGGCTAGGCATACTTTAATTTAATTAATTAATAACTTTCACAACTATTTATTTATTTATTATTTTATTTATTTATTATTTTATTTATTTATTATTTTATTTATTTACTTATTTTTATTTTCAGTATCATGTCAGTATCATGGCCAGTATCATGTCAGTATCATGGTCAGTATCATGTCAGTATCATGTCAGTATCATGGTCAGTATCATGTCAGTATCATGGTCAGTATCATGTCAGTATCATGGTCAGTATCATGTCAGTATCATGGTCAGTATCATGTCAGTATCATGGTCAGTATCATGTCAGTGTCATGGTCAGTATCATATCATTTAGTTCATATCAGTTTAATCCAGTTTTTCTCATGTCAGGGACTTCCAAATGATGTATAATTAATTAGATTTTTCACATTATCATTTACAGTCGGAGGATCATGGATGTCCGCATGCATATCATTCAACTGATATAATATTATATTGATCTCTCTCGCGCGCACACACACACACACACACACACACACCCACACACACACACACACACACACACACACACACACACACACACACACACACACACACACACACACACACACACACACACACACACACGGGGGGGGATTGTGTTTTATCTATAAACATAGGCTATCTACTGTCTTTCAACTTTTGCTATGAGGTTCATCGATAGGCCTACATGAACGCAATAAACCAATTGCGCATCTGCTTAAACTGCCTGTTTTCTCTCAGCTCAAGCCAGCTTGAGTGACAGGTACCTTGTACACGCCCACTTTCTCAAAAAAAAGCAGCTTTGAAATGAGTTCAGCTTTGCTTTCATTTCCAGCTTTGGCCGGTCGGAACGGGGCTTAAGGCTTCCCCTGTGGAAAAATACCCCACAAATACCTAATTATTCTTAAGTCTTTAAGCCAAATGTCAGCTAGCACACTGGGATGGGACCGAATCGACACGAGATTTGGAATGTTTTGTTTCAGTCAGCGTGGTACTTCAAGTAAATTATTTTCTGCGGTTCAGTCTGCACGGACCTACATTATGCATGTGTGTGTGTGTGCAAGCGTGCCTGCTTTCTCCTACTATAATCTTTCTTGGCACATAATGAAAGCTAATTCATAGGGGTGTAACGATATAGTAACTATTAAAATAAACTTTTAATTAAACAAAATCGAATTATATCGATATGTAAACAGCAAATATCGTATCGTATCGTTTGACTTTGTATCGCATCATTTTGCAATGGAAATAATCGGTCTCGAATTGTTTTGCAATGGAAATAATCAATTGAATCAATACTAAGTACATGTGCATTGTATTTAGCAATTTTAAGAAGAAAAATAAAAAGATGGGTTTAATTAGTATTCCATTCCATATCACTACACTTGGTCTATTGATAAATGTGTGTATTATCTGTGTTCATGTCAAGGTACGGGTGCGTCCATACAATACGTGTCAAAATAAAATGTCCATCTAATTGCCAGAGAATCATGGTTTACTTAATTAATTATATATAAATAATAAATGTATCCCTTAAAAGAATCTGCACCTTTGCATCTTTCACCCATATTTAATGTATTTGCTAAATGGTTACTGTATCGATTTCAAATCATTGAACCGTATCGTATCGCCATAATGAACCAAATATCGTTCAAGTATCGTATCGTCAACCACGTATCTTGATACGTATCGTATCGCTGTTAAAATGTATCGTTACACCCCTGCGAGTAATTCCTATCTGACCTCCCACTTCTCTAAAGTATCTACATGACCCCCCACCACCCCCTACGGGGTGCACACACTTATACGACACACCAAAGGTCCGCCATGCGTTGGTCCGCCATGCGTTGCATCGTGCTTGCGGTTAGGGTTTGCGGTAGGTTGTCAGTCTAATGACTGTCGGACCTACCCATGGCTACTCCACTTCATACCACTATAATAGGCCTCTCTCTTCCATTTCCAACAAGGTCTGCCCACCGAGTCAAGTTCATGCATGCCAAGTGCTTGCAGGGTTCACAGAGGTTCACTTTGAGGCTACACCGAATTGAAATGGACCGTGCACCAGACATTATGAAACCCTTTCTTGAAGGAGTTGTCTTTTTATTTTCCTCTCACCTCCGTCTCGCTCTCTCCCCATGTCCTTTCTTGGCCATGCACAATGCACATAGACGAGAACTAATACTTTTTCACAAGCACATTCTTTTCTCTCCCTGAATAGGAAGGCTACACAGACGGATTACTTTCCCTGCAGGCTGTCACCTTTGCTGTAATGTCACTTTTCTTATCTTGAAATTAGGGCTGTCAATCGATTAAAATATTTAATCTGATTAATCGCATGATTGTCCATAGTTAACTGTGATTAATCGCAAATTAATCGCATATTTTTTATCCGTTCTAAATATACCTTAAATCAGTGGTTTTCAAGATTTTTCATATCAAGGTCCATTATTTATTCTGCATTTGATCCACGGACCACCATTTGATGACATTTAGCCTTCCAGACCCAAACTAAAGAACTGTATTGATGTTGGCCAATGGTAACATTACGAGAGATAACAGGCCATGTTGATCAAAATAACATGTTTTCTAAGTTTTCTAATTGTGTAGACTTAAATTAACTTAAGTAATGAGACTGTTTAACAATTATTCAACTCTTCAGTGTAAAATTGCCATGTGTCTCTCAACCTGTCAAACTTCACAGTGCGTTAATCGCGCGTTAAAAAAAAGTAGTGCCGTTAAAAGGATTGTGAGTTAACTAGTTAATAGTGCGTTAACTTTGACAGCCCTACTTGAAATACCTTCTCTCCTCAGGCGCTCCATTACAAAGCAATGGGCACATACCTGTAACCTATACACGCTACAGTACTGTATGTTAGGGCAACTGGACTTGTCATCCACAGTTTCAAGTTTAAATAAACGGGTAATACCTTAAGGGAAATGCATACAGTGTGTGTATATATATATATGTGTGTGTGTGTGTGTGTGTGTGTGTGTGTGTGTGTGTGTGTGTGTGTGTGTGTGTGTGTGTGTGTGTGTGTGTGTGTGTGTGTGTGTGAATAGAAACACTCCATGTTTCACAATGAACGATAATGTGTCTGTCAAATGTGCAAAGCAAATAAACTGGACATTGTATCCGTCCAATTGTCCCAACAGGAAATCATCCTCAGTTCATTCTCAAGTTCATTTCACTCATAACCTGCTTGGACTATTTTAGAAGACCGTGTGGAATTAAAAATGTACCACTCTGAATTGTGGTTAAGACGAGGCCGTGCTACATATTGCTTTGTGATCCGCGAAGCAGGGCTTTTTCAGACAATGTCAGTGTGACCACATGAATGTGTGACCTTGACACAGTGCATGTTCTTATGGGACACACTGAGACCACACATATTATTATGTCTGGGGTCTGGAAGAGGAACGATGGCTGCAGATCTCAGTCTCATGTTGTGATGGATGAGTTTGGATGGGGATGGGAAGCTCCTTAGATGATCTTTGGCTTGGGGAGGCGTGAGAGGCCGGGGGTGGACAGGACACTGGCTGCCCTGGGGTCACACTCCTCAGCCAGGCTTAGGTTGGCGGCTGCGGTGTTAGTGCTCCCTGGATCCTTCCAGAGCCCAAACGCCGTGCGGGGCTGAGGGAGTGAAGAGCAGCCCGGAGGCCCCGCACTGAAGCAAGGCAGGCCTCTGGAGGGAGGGGGCAGCTGCTTGGTCCTGAAGTTAGCCGGTGGCGCAGAGCAGCCCCCCACTCTACGAGGGACAGAGCCACCGGTGCCCCCCCGTGGTAGCGCTGGCACTGACACTCGCCTGTGGAGGCGGGGGGGCTGCAGCACGCGGGGGCAAGCAGATGCAACTGCTTCGCCAGAGACCAGCCCCATCTTGGTCAGCGGACCAGGCTTGGCCCCAGACTGAGAAGCTGAGGTTGGGCGGTGCCTGGCCGTGGCCCCCTCTGGCACCACTGAGCCCGAGTAGTCCTGGAGGCGGCGGGGGGCGCCGACGAGGAGGCTAATTTCATCTGGGTTTGGGGCCGGAGGTCCTACCAGGAGAGAGGAATCCGTCACGGTGCCTCCAGTTGGCTGGCCAAAGTCTATGTTTGCTCCGCCTTCTCTAATGCTGCTTCTTGTGGGGTCACTGTGGACCTCTGTGGGGGGAATTTTTACTAGTTTTTCCTGGCGCAGGTGCTCTGTGAGGCAGGTGCTGGAAGGCTGTAGTATTGGAGGCTGTGAAAGGAAAGAAAATACATTAATACATCAGTATAATGAGGAGAGCTGGAGCTGCTATTTATTTGTCCCAGTTGGTTTGTCTTTGATCCGGGTGAAAACCAGTGAATTTGGAATGGAAAAAAAATAAAACTTAAGATTCAGTCTTTTATTTGACTTACAAAGTTTCTTGTTTTGTCTTTCCCTTTTATAGCAGTGGCAGCCAAGACTGCCAGTCACAAGTTAACACACCTACCCCAAATGAGAGGTGCGGATACATACAGTAGCCTTTGAGTCAGACAGGCACTCAGTGATAACCTGGCTGGCTGCGTGTCTGGGTTCTGGGTCTTAAGGCTCCCTGAGGAGTTGGTCGCTGCTTTAGGGCTGAGCTACACCAGGCTTTTCAAAGCATGCACTTTTAGATCTAGTCCTATTTTAAAGTGTGCCAGTAGGCACTAGGCAGTATATTAAATACTGGTTTAAAAACAGAATGCCATTTGTAACAATTATCACCTGCCCTGTTTTCTTGTCGGTCACGTGACGTGAACCACATAGGCTGTAATTGTCACTGATTTTGGCACTGAGGAGCATAGCTGTGTGCAGACTTTTCTCTTTTATATATAATTATTAAATCCTGCAATACTGTAATTGGTATTTCACAAGCTTGAAAACATAGTTCTGAGAACAGCATTTTTGTAATTTAAAAATACCCTGAGGAAGACAATTCTGTCGAAACATTCGTTTACCATTTAAAATAAAACAGACTTTCATCGTGGCTACGAGTCGTTCAAGCCTTTAATTGATGCTGGTCATTTCAATTTAGATACCAGCAGCTTGTTGAAATTAAGACGTCTTTGTCTTCGTTCCACATCATGCATGTTCCCTGAGGCAGTTCTTATTCAATTTAGCCAGATTTAGATGTCTGCAAAGAGTTTGTTGGGTTTTGGTGGGTCTTTTCATGTGACCTTTATGCAACAGATAGAATTTTGTTTATCTTTGTTCAGGAATATGAAGCAGATAGAGATGTCTGAGAGAAGAAGACAGAAATAGCAATATTTGTTTTTTTAGTCCTTTATGCTGCTCTTGCAAATGTATAGTATACGTATTATATTAAACATTTCTTTAACAACGATATTTGTTGTAGTTTCTTTGTTTTGGGCGCATTTCTATTTTGGAACAACATACATTGGCAATATTTGTGTACATGCATGAGTACTTGGATGCATATTCTAGGACAGTTCTTTATATGCTTCCTGCATGGCTGCTCCACCAAATCATTTAAAGGTACTTTGCAATATCTACTGTACCTACTACCGTATGTGCATTGTGCATGCACAGTTTAAACAGGATACTTGACCAACATGTTTTTCCACATTAACCAGTTCAGCATGGTGGTATCCAGCCAGTCTGGAACATAATGTAGCTCCATATGGACTATTACTTTAATCTCTTCTCCTGACACTGATGCATGTACTAACTAGCTGTAGTTGGGTATAAGCTGGCTACCTGCCACCTTATTATTCAGGATTGTATCCAAAGCTGCACATAACAAGCACGCACGCACACACACGCACACGCACACGCACACACACACACACACACACACTCTATTGAAGCTAGCTCAACATGTGGTTTTATTCTAAATTATACACTATTAATTTGTTGAAATGAACGTGCCAGAGATAGCCCATGGCAGGGCTTTTCTGTATACAATTTTGTGTAGCTATCCTGTGTCTCCACAGCTCTACGGTTACAGCTTTGACTCCCATTGGAACAGGACAAGTCAAAGACTACTTCAAAGGATATGTACTCATACAGCTGTGTACAAGCCACAAAGCCTGTACACAGGAAATTAACATGAAAAGATTCTGGAAAAGACTGGAATACATATTAAGACTGTGTAGAAAATAAAGAAAAATTATGTGTATTTTTTAAACAGGTTACTGCTGTCAATCCCATGTAGTATGTAATGAGGGAGTGGCTGTGGATGACCAAGACCATAGCGCCATCTGCTGGCTCCATACCACCACACTGCACTCACCAGCCTTTCATAGTAACCCTTCCCTAAGCCTGGGGTTTCATTTCTCAGTGGGCATCTTCAGAGACATTCTAGCTTTTTTGCAATGAGGGCGGCAAAGCCACAACATGTATAGCTAAATGAAGCCTCTGTGCCAAAAGAGCTGTGAGCACAGAAAAGGCTACATCACTAAAATATAGCACGAAAATCTATCATCCAAATAAGAGCTATGAGAGCTCTGTGACGTCTGTGATAGGGAGAACAGCTTTTTTCTTTCATAGCCAAAAACCACAGAGAATAATTCGTCCCCCATGCTCTGAACGTGATTTCTCAGTAATGCGAGAGTTCCACAGAGAATTGCATGGAGGAGATGGAAAATGGTGACAGAGGACTTTTGCAGTATAATTTATCGGGGGATCAGCATAAACATCTTATCCGCAGCAATGCTTATACACTGAAAAAGTCATCAACGTTAATTAAAAAATGTGGTTACATTTGTACACGCTCAGAGTTAAATTAACACAGAGGATTTCTACTGTGTATAGCATTTGAACAGAGCAGTTCCTGTAGATACTGTACTAATTGAAAAGCCCATGGCTATAAGAGTCATTTTCAAACCGCTGAATGCATATCGGTATACAGTACATTTTTTAATACAGTACATTGTAGGTGATATGCATATTATGCATGGTAGTGACTCCTTGTTTGATGGTGCGTCTATTGCACTGTTCCCCAAACAGTGGGTCAAAATAAATATCTAATTTCCATAAATGAATTTTAAGCAAGTTTAAGCAGATGTGAAAATAGCAGGTATACAAGCTCACAGTGTGAGTTGTAAGCTCGTAGATCTTCCATTTTCACTAGTTTGGGTCCCGGGCAATCGTCTAATCTCTCTTTTGGGTCTTGAGCTAAAACGTTTGGTGTATTGAGTCACATGGTACAAGGTGTACTGTCCTCAGAGACTCATTGTATTGAGTCACATGGTACAAGGTGTACTGTCCTCAGACTCATTGTATTGAGTCACATGGTACAAGGTGTACTGTCCTCAGACTCATTGTATTGAGTCACATGGTACAAGGTGTACTGTCCTCAGACTCATTGTATTGAGTCACATGGTACAAGGTGTACTGTCCTCAGACTCATTGCTGAAGGTGTGGGTAACACAAGGTCTTTACCAGTGCACTGACAAGAACTTCACGTCTCAGTTCACTAACGAGAGACAAACTGTCAGTCTAATCAAAACACCGAGACGCCAATAATATGCAGCCAAGGCATCAGGAAAGTGTCAGAAGCCATTATGATACATTTCTTCCACAGACTGACTCTCAGAATAGAAACGCAGTGGTAATTATAGACTAGCTCACGTGACATTTTGCAAACAATACGTTTAGGAAAGAGCCTGGTTAAAGGACCACTTCCAACTTATCTTGATATAATTGGTCCTCAATAACCCATTCTGGGCGGGGTTCCCTATTTGTACCTTACCCCCTCAGGCCGGGAACCCATATTTGGGTTCTGTACAGTATGTACAGTATTCAAAAATGTAAAAATTTTGATTCTGCTATATCAATATTTGAAGTTTTTCAGAAACCTTAGGTCAGGATTTAGAGGCGTTTTTAGAATCGGCCTTAGGCCTGAATGGGATAATGGTCATAATACAATACCACATTTTTTTTCTACTCAGTTTGTGGGCTGAGGGGAGTTCAGAAATCCATCCACCAGTGACAACATCGTTGGGCAGATTTTTTTTTAAACAAGATTTTCATTATCGTGAGGACGATGGCTTCCATTTTCGCATTGCAACTGTTCAGGAATAGAAAGCTTGCAGTTTCTATTACCTTTGATTCCCCATTGATGATGTCAATGGTGGATGGGTTTCTGAACTGCCCACAGCCCTCATTATGAGACACAGACAGAGTAGAAAATAATTGTGGCATTTTATCATGAACATTAGTGAGGACCAACAATATGAATGCAGGTTGAAAAGTGGTGAAGTGGTCCTTTAAGAGAGAAAATTACCGTCATTTACATGTGCACAGATGAGAGTGGCACAATTATTTGGGTGCTAGTTTAGAGACTTCATAGCGTCTAATATATTATATTGTCTGTTGTGGAAATGGTAATTTCGATTGCGAGTGAATTTAACCGCCAGAGGAGCCAGAGGGGGTGAGGGCGGAGCGCTGAGATTGCTCACATTTGTCTGCTCGCCATGCTAAACTGCTCGTGATGGCAGAGTTAGAATAAAGGCTATAACTCAGGGTGCCGGTAATACGCTTTCAGATACAATAACAGGGGGTCATTCGTAAACTTTATGCCTTCCGATGCGATTCCGCAGAGTTGTTCATAAAGTGCAAACACCTCC
The DNA here is from genome assembly GCF_964188405.1 of Protomyctophum parallelum. Taxonomy (NCBI): domain Eukaryota; kingdom Metazoa; phylum Chordata; class Actinopteri; order Myctophiformes; family Myctophidae; genus Protomyctophum; species Protomyctophum parallelum. The sequence goes on along the minus strand of NC_139704.1, from coordinate 42,399,183 downwards.
TAGGGTGATATACCACCTGCCCTGTGAATGAAAATATGTTTAATAAGGAATACATCAGCGCATGCACGGCAATTCATAAAACTCTTTGTTTGATAGCATGGAACAACAAAACAAACCAAAAAAACGAATGGAACCAAACTATGTATAAAATGTATAACAAAACTGCATACATACACTACGAACACCAACACAACAACAATCTCAGACCTATTTTTCAAAATCTCACAAACTGTCAAAAGAAAAAGATAAATGGATGAAAAATATGAAGGCTTTAGCGAGGTCACAGCAACCAAACAGGCAACAAATAATGTGAAATAACAAAAAAATAAAGCATGGCGGTGACCTCACACTGTCTTTCCCAGGAAGAGTAGACTCACTCAAAGCAATACAGCGAGTCTAGTTACACGACAAGGTCACAAACTCAATAACACCACCACAGCAACAAGGCGTTACAGCACACCCAGTGCAACAAAGCATGCAAAATGTACATGCTACGTAGCTCCACATCATCACATCATGCCAGCCCCCACCCCGGCATGCTGGTGTTGGGGTGTGGCGGTTAGGGGGTATGGGGAGGTGGCATGTTAAAGAAAGGGTTACTGTACCACGCTCTGTCAGTGAAGTACTGTACTAGGGTCTCCACTCCTTGCCACAGGCATTATGTATGGGGAGGCAGAGGGAGAGGAGAGAGAACACGAGAGACGTTTACACAGAAGAACAGGCGAGGTAGAGAGAAAGTGGGAGTGGGAGAAAGATAATGGGGGGGGGGGGGGGGAGAGAGAGAGAGAGAGAGAGAGAGAGAGAGAGAGAGAGAGAGAGAGAGAGAGAGAGAGAGAGAGCTCTCTGAGTGGTAGAGAGACAAAGAAGCAGAAGTTGAAAAGGCCAATCCTGAATCCAGCCTTATCAAACACCTCGTGCATACAGGCACAAAAAAACAAAACCAGGGCAAATTATTTCTTTCATAATAAAGTCCCATACAACTGGCAAGAACAAGAACCCCCTGGCTGTTTTATTAAATTTTTCTATTAAATTACAACCTTACAAGCGCATAACACCCAAATTGTTTTTCCTACCAAACTGAGAGAATTTACTTTTCCACTTCCATTGCTTTTCCATCTTAAGTCTACTAGCCTGGCGGTAGAGCACTGAGTCGGTAACGATGGGCCCCAACACTGCAATCCCTGTGGAGGTATGGAACGCGTGTGTGGAATATGAAGTCGGTTTGGGTGAACGGTCCTCGAGTTACGTGGATTACAGACGTACACATGTACGACACAGTACAGTACATACACACAGAGACTGCATTTATAGATATAGGTGCATTTATAGATAGATGTACACCGCTCTTCTCCCACCCTGCCTCCCCCCCCCACACACACACACAGTGGCAGCACACAGTGGGGCTGCAGACACGTTGTCAAAAATCTGTGGGAACATCTGTGTTATACATACTTGATGCGGAAACTCGTCCGCGTCCCCGCGCCACAGTGCCTGATTCCATGTCGAACCCCACTGATATGGATCAAAGTGCTACTGCACACACTCTTCCCATCTCTAACAGTCACTCTGTGCCGCTCACTTTTACTCCAGCGAATTTACCCATTCTCCTTCTTTCTCGTTACTTGCATTCCCTCCGTCAGCCTTGCCCATCAGCGGAAAAGGAGCACAAAGGCGCTCTAAATGGCTGTGGGTCTTGGTGAGATTGTTGAGGAGTTGATTGTGCTGTCACTGTTTCCACGGGCCTGTCTTTCTCAATAATGTGAGAGCTGGAGCAAACTCCAGACGCAGCGAAATATGTGACATACCTAACATCAAGATGATGCATACACCTGACATGAATGTAATGGACAGGTGTGTTATTCTCTGAGCAACAGATTAATGACGTACATGTATGTAATATCTATCCATCCATCTCCATTTATCAAGCTTTATACCAGGGCCAAGCAAGTCGGGAATACACAGCACCTGTTGTGTGTGAAATAATCGTGTTGTCCTCGTAAACGTCAGCAGCTCCACGCAGTCACACATTGTGTTTTGCACATTCTGCCACTTGTAATGGCTGAGCGGCAGAAAGATGACTCAAAGCTCAGCCAAACAGTTACTTAATTCGATGGATCGGGTTGTCAAATCAGGGAAGCCGATATATATCGATAGACGTTTATCAATCCAGCGTGGGGGAAATTCAGTCGCAAGAGGTGGCACAGCAACACATTCACTGCTATTGACGTAGATCTACGTCAAATTGTGCTTTATTTTTATTTTTTTAAACATGTTTATTGATTTTCTTTAAAGTACAAAGAAGTATTTTCAAAACAATTTACATATATTTCCCCCCCCACATCCCCATGGCAGCACAAATACAAAAAAAATCTTATCACAAAATGATTTCAAATTGTGCTTTATAGTGGTTTATGATAGATTGTGGTCATAATGCTACATACATTAGCATTGGGTTGCTAGGCAGTGAAGTAAACTGAAAATGTACCGTAAGCGAGATGAGTGCACGCGTCCACTCGTTTTCAAATGCCTTTATCTTGGATTCCTTTCCCAGATTGCGCCCCCTGGTCAAAACAAGCTTTATTCAACGGCTCATAAACAACTCGCGGTAACACAATGTCTTCTCCGGGTTAAGGTCAAGTCAGGTCCCAGTGGATCCTTCAAAATAAGGGTTTCACTGGAAAATGCTGCCGCTTAAGAGTAATTATTTGTATTAATAGCTGTCAGTGAATGTGTTACGTTACAGATACAGAGAAAGTACCATAAGAAGGGTTTAGAAGGGGGAGGGTTAGTGACTCACTGTGTCTGCGCTGCATGGGCATGCTGGTACGGGGTGAGCCCTGGTACTGCGCCTGCCACGGGGACAGCAGGGGGGCTGCCAGCACACCCTGCACAGAGAAAAAGAGACAGACGACAATAGGCATGACATGCCACCGACACACGCGAGAGAGCTCACACAAATATCCATGCATGTAAGGTGTTAAGTACAAACGCACAGAGACGCAAATGCAGACTCAAGGAAACGTAAAGTGACACTTGTCAAACACATCAACCTTGTTTGATTGTAATGTTTGTTGCACCCTTTATATTCCAAAACCTGGGTTCAATGATTTAGCGCAGAATGTACAGTGGAAGTGTGCCGGAATTGACACACCAATGGGCACACATGTAAACATTCTAGCTTCCCAAGTGTGTATCTGCACTCTGCCTCTCAAGCGCACTCCCCCACACATGCCCCATCACATCACTAGTATTAAGCTGTGAGTAGTAAATAGTCACCCAAGCATGAAGGACACACACACACACACACACACAACACGGGCACAGACACACAGGTGACATGAGTGTTTAGAATATTAAGAAGCTACAGAGGATTACGGTCCCTATAAGAAAGAAAGAAAGAAAGAAGCAAATAAGGAAATAAGTACAGTAAGCACGTCCCATCCCAGCCAAAATACACTCCCCTGCGGAGCGGAGGACAGGTGCCGATACCAGTGAGTGGGAAATGACATACAGCACTTAACGGATCCTACAACTGCTGATTGCATTTCCAATCCCAACAGTACAGAGCTACCGGCAACACTGTGATCAGTCCGTCTGAGTATCTGTGCCTGCCATTACCTCCCCTTATCCACCGGTTGTCGGATTCACATCGCTTTGGCCTAATGGTTCTAAAAAGAAGCAGCAGAGAGTGTGCTGTTACACCAGTAGATTTGTTAGCGTCTTTTTTGTGTCCTTCACCGTTGCATGCAATGTTCAAGGTTCACGGTTCAAGTTTATTTAGTGTCTCCGAAGGGCAAATTGGGTTGCAGCACAGACAGTACATTAAACAATGAGACAGTACAAATAAACAAACATAGCAGATACCAAAGTACAAAGGTGCACATAACCATTAAAGTGCAGGCGTTAAAGTGCTATGCGATAGGTCATAAAAAGTGCGTGTGCATAGACATTAGGCACGAGACCAATACAGTAAAAAGTAATTATCATAAGGTTATCTCCTAGATCTACCCACAGCAGCATTTAGTGTGCAAATAGAGACAGGGGCAAAGGAGTGTTTGTGCCTATTTTTTGTGGCACAAAACTACTGGTTCGATTACCATGGCTGTGCAGTGTGCACCTCCATTCTCCCCACAGATGACGTTCATGTTTTCTTTTTTCCTCCTTCATTTCTGATGATATAGTGTCAGAGAGACAGGAAAGGCAGGAGAGAGGTGGAAGACATGCAGCAAAGAGCCTCGGGTCAGTTTCAAACCGCACAGAAAGGACTACAGTCTTAATGTATTTGTATGGTAAGTACTCTTACCAGGTGAGCCACATTATATATTCCTATGACCCCATGGCCTTGCCCTTCACCCTTCCATTTGTACGTAATATATCTCATGAGACTCTGCAGAAGGTGAGCCCTAAGCATTTGAGTAACCTCATGACCTTTTTTCCTCTGGCCAAAATGCCAGGTTACATGAAATGCTACTACCTGCATGCATTAGGAACAGGTCTCTAGGGCTTTTACACCTTGTGCTACATTTTCAAGTCTGGTGCCGTACAGTATGAGAAAGCTGGGAAAACGACATTATGAGAACAACTACAGTTAGACAATTCCAAACTCTTCTGTGCTGCAACGCTTGAACGGTGTGTAGCAGAGCAGTTACACTAGTATTACACTCCTATAGGCAAGTGTGTCACACAATATGTGAGTGTAATGCGTCTCAACTTTACCAAGCTAACTTTTGTAGGCAGTCCCCATTGTGGATTACTAGTGATTCTCACCTAACATACTGTAGGTATACAAATCTACTGAAACCTAAAGAACGTCACAAGGATAGATTGACAGTTGAAATATGTTAAGTAGACATTCATTATATGTGGTTTTAACAAGATAGCAGTCTGCCTCTTAAGTCCTCGAGTCTTTCAAACTGCCAAATCATGCCTTCTGCCCAAAGCAGGGCAAAACATTATGTTCCGTCAGCTTGCATGCCACATGCTGACAGTTTCCAAGAGACCACAGATGGCTGGGTGCCTATAGTCCAACAACTCTTTACACATGTACCTGTACACTATGTGCACGTGCAAAGTTGCAAACATTATTACATTATTTGAGATAAGAGACACTAACACAATAGCGGAATCCTGTTTCAGCTTGAGCCTGTGTGAGTGGGTGTTTAAAGCGTTAAGGGGGGCAACCGGGGGGGCATCATGTACGGCAAACACAGAACCACCTCATCATCTATTAATCTCCCTTCCTTTGCCTGTAGTGGGGAGCTTCCTCCTACATTAAATTGGATCAAATCTCTCACACCAGAGAGGGATGCACGGATCCTTGGAGAGGGAGTGAGATAGAGGGTTAAAGATAAAAAGAGGAGAGAGAAAGCGAGAAAGAAGAGACAGGAGGGAAGGGCCCAGGCTATTACAAAGGCTCCCGTCGCGTCAGGTGGAGGTGGGTAGAGTGTATCGACCCCCTTCTACATCTTTCCTTGAACAACAACATGGGTATCAGCAGAAGTTTTCCGAAAGGAGAGAGCTCAGATGGTGAGAACAGGATTTCTGGGCTAACTCTTTGATCCTGACAACTACTATCAACAGTAGCGTGCGCACACACACACACACACACACACACACACACACACACACACACACACACACACACACACACACACACACACAATTATATTTAAAAAAATCACACCTGTGTGAACTGAGTGGTGCAACTCCCCCCCCCCTCCCCCTCCTCTCTCTCTCTCTCTCTCTCCCAATCATTAGCAGGCAACAGTGCAGCACTATCTCTCTCTGTTTCTGGCACAACAGCGCCCCTACTGGTACTAATAGTCATACTGGTGCTCATTAACGTCACATAGGCGGACACTGAACACGGACATTGCTGTTCCTTGGAGTGGTTGCAACACTCAAAAAAGACCTGGGAACACTTCCCACAGTGGGCCAGTGGCTGTTGAAATGGGACAGTTTAGGAAGCATATTGATGATTGATTTTGAGCCGTCTTGCAATGTAGAAGTGAAGTGACTGTACATGGCAGGGTGATGATAAGGCAATGCAGCTGTAGCTGCATCTTCATTCATGCTCGTCAGATCGGCGGTCTAAATATACAATATATTTATGCCGATGGAAGCATGGGCTTTGACAATTATTTCTCTAGAAAAATGGGAGGGAGGGGGGGTTAAGATTATGTCCCATGAGAACTTTTATGGCACTGAAGATATGAAATAAAAACTAATAATACTAATTTACGCCAGATGGACGGGACTGTTAAATAATGACCAAGCTCTCAGATTGGAACCATTCATGTTTTTATGGTGGTCATTAACTTCCTGGGTATTAAAAAGAGGGGCATTATGTTCTCTTGGCATGAAAAACCTGAGTTTGTGTCCCAGCATGCATTTTCTTCAATAACCCCCACCACCACATAGCTCAATACCATTACAGTACCTTGGCACTGAGAAATTTCATTCCAATCTCTGTGTTTAATTGATTTTTCCTCAAACTGAAAGTTTACATGTCCCTTTACTGGCAGAAAAGCAAATTTGCGGTCCCCTGCACATTAATCTGATGATTAAACGACATCCATGTCAGTTGGTCCTCCCAGACCTTTCCAGAGTGCAGTGAAATACAACCCCTGTGGGACAGTCAAAAACGAGAAAAGGGCAAAAAAAAAGAAAGAAGGTGTGACGTCAATGCAAGACGGCTTACCTTCAACCTTTGCACGCGGCTTCTGAAAGTTAACTCTTTTTTTTAGAAGACAAGCTTTTCACCCAACAGCAGCAGCGTGTACAAGGATGACGCTATCAGACAACACGCCTGGCCTTGTCACTGCCTTTATCTGTTTAAATTTGCTCTAATCTACTACACGGAGCTTCCTGCGGCTGGCTGGAGATAATGCCACGGAATACAACTTAAGTCTGGCCACAGCGTCTCACTCCACTGGCTCTGGCAATTAAGTTCTCACCTGTCCAAGACGATAAAGTTGAAAGTGAGTGTAGAGCATCTGCAGTGGTGCGCATCTGAACACACGCATGCATGCGTGCATGCGGGCGTGCGTGCGTGCGTAAAATGCAGGGGCAAAGGCAAATGGTATGTGTCGTCAAAGACTTTCCCCAGTACACAGTTAAATCTTGAATGTTATGCCATTTGACTCTTACCGGTCAATTTACAGTACTGCACAGCACTTTTTACTGTGTAGGAGAGAAAACCTCTCATCATCCCACAGCTGAACGCTGATCACCACTACACTAAGCTCTGCCATCCCTCACTCGCCGTCTGCGTCTCTCCCACACAACACACACACCTCCAATTCCTCTTTCATGCTTCTCTATAATGTGAAAGGCATCGCTTCTTACAGTGTATTTTCCTCTCTGCATCTAGCAGTCTCCATTTGCCTTCCCTCCCTGTAGCCATTATCTCTCTCTCTCTCTCTCTCTCTCTCGGACAGGGTGTCAGTGAAATGCTCTAATTATGACTGAGGTAACAAGGAGCGAGGAGAGGAAAGTGAACGCAAAAATCAACAACACCAAGACTAATGACTAGAGACAGAAAAAAACTAAGGAAGATAAAGAGAGGGAAAATAAAAAAGGCTATAGATTAATAGAAAGAATGCGGGAAATAAAGAAGATAAAGAGAGAAGCACAGAGTGTGTGTGTGTGTGTGTGTGTGTGTGTGTGTGTGTGTGTGTGTGTGTGTGTGTGTGTGTGTGTGTGTAACTCAGGTTGTCAAAATGACTGATGAATGATTACATTTTGACACACACTTGGGACTTGTTTTGTGTGGGAACCGTGGGGAGGGGAGGATCTAAAGTGGAGTCAGAGCTGAGAGCAACTGGGAAGGTAGCGGTAATTATCCCTTCTGTCTGCCGTCGATGAACACTGCCTATTGTAGTATGATTGTTTCCCTGCTGCCCTGCTGCTTGTTTGTTTGTTTATCGGGGCTATTAACAAGGTTTGCTCCCCTGATCCCCAGACCATTCACACTCCCATTGTTCAAGTCATACCACCATCGACGTGGTCCATCCCTGAACTCATAGAACAGCGGTGTGTGCGCGTGTGTGTGTGTGTGTGTGTGTGTGTGTGTGTGTGCAACATCGACAGAGGCTGTGAACACATTACACAGTACACTGCACTCACAAAAGTACAGAGGCATAATAGCAGGTACAAACGATAGACCTGGGCAGTAAGGTACTACTGTGGTTTTCTCCACTGTAGCCGGCTGCCCATTGAAAACCATAGTATCAGTAATTACAGCTTCATGTAGGTTCATACCCTATGACGAAGGTATAGATAGACTATTTGTTTAAGCTTGTGAGAAATTGTGTTTTATATCATAACATTCACTCATTTCCATGAGATCTACAGAACCATAACGGTAATTCTTGCCAATCCCTCAGCCAATAACAAGAACAACGTGTCAAACAAACTCACAACGTGTCTGTGAATTCAAATATATTATATATTATATTGGACTGCGCCATTCAGTAGTAATTGGAGTCAGGTTTCAAGCAGTCTCGCGTACAGTAGCTAGACAGCTATTCCACAATCTCCGAAAGCTATGACAGAAGCATTTGAAAATTGCCAGAGGCAACAGCGAGACTAGGTTTCAAGTGATTGTGTCTTTGTACACTTTGGTGAGGTCCAGACAAAGTCTACGAAACATTGGTCCAATAATTGCAACTGTTCTGCTTTATTTTAAGAATAATGAAGTCCTTCCCACATGAGACTTAAGTGAGCCAAGATCACTCAGGCAGTGGGATTTATTTCTGAACAATGTGGGTTCAAGTACAGTACAGTACATAGGCTGCAGGTCCACCACAGTCTCCAAAGCTCATTAACAGATAAGTATCATGTACAGAAATCCATCCGGTCCACATAATTAGCCCATTAAGACCTGAGGCCGATTGTAAAAACGCCTTCTAAAACCTTACCTAAGTACGAAAACCTTCAAATTCTTATTCAAAAATGTAAAAAATAATAATAATGATGTTGCTACATGTAGGCTATAGCAACAACTACTCAGGTAGCTACCGGATTCAAAGGTAGCCTATAACACGTATACGTAGCACCAGGTCAAAATGGTTAGGACCAGCTACATCTGTGCTTTAAGACAGATGCCACGTCTCCCGTTACCAAGCCAGACCCTCAATCCATCGCCTAATGGGTTGCTCCCCCGATCCTCCTGACTATTAAAGTTTCTCTGCCAACCTATTGTCAACGGTTCCAGCAAAAATCCCACTGGCATTATACTTATATTTGTGATTGCCTTCTTCAATGGGGGCCACAAAGTGGGTTGGCAGCACTGGTAGCTAACATCAAAGTGCAAGAATTAGTTGGCCAAAGCATGTGATAGCACAACCCTTTGAACTGTCTGACAAGAGGAGCGGAGATAGATTGAATGAAAAAAGGGAAGAAAAATGACACCAAAGGAAGCCTGGGGAGAAAGAAAAATGGTAAGAAATGGATTGAAAGCAAACAATTAGTGAAGAAAGAATGAAATGGGGCAATGCAGTGCACAAATAAAAAATAGTCCGACAATGTGGCGTAAGATTCCTTCGCAGTGCCTCCAGCTTGGACAAGCGCTCCAACAAACACAATTGTTCGTATTGTTCGAGTGGGTGTGGAGTCTGTCTAATAAGTCTGTCTAATAAGAATAATAATAATAACTAGAACTGCACTCTGTCGAGTGCCTACTTGCTTGTTGCACCCAAGTAGGCCTACTAGTGCGCAAGCAGAGCGCACAAGTACTGTCGACCGCTACAAACTCTCAAATCTCAGCCTCTCTGTAAAAGAACGGTTTCAATATTGAATTATTAGGTTTAGCTATTTGCTACGTACCTAGTTTTTGGAGGTAAAAAAAATAGTAACCAGTAGAGAGAGACCAGACCATCTAAGGCTGGTAGCCTTAGATCTGAGTGTACAGGGTTTGATGAGGGCCGGGCCTTAACTTTCGGGCCTGTTGAGAACTCCCAATGGTGACGTAATAAAGATATATCCGTCTCTGTCATTCCGAGTTGGAACCTTTTCCCATCGGAAGGTGGCTGGCGCGTCGTGGCTGACGCCGAACGGCAGGGATCTCCGTGGGTGGGGCAGCCGCCTCGGTTTTGGCGGGGGAAACTCGACAAGCATTTGTGTGCTTGTTATGGCAGTGGTGTCGGATTACATACATGTATACAAGGGGCATTACCTTTAATCCACCCGACACTGAAACATATCATCATTACGTCACCATCGATAACCAATTATACCCTGGCATGTGGTTGTCCAGACCAACAGAAGGCAATTACAGGGATATACACACATGGGGATCGACATAAGAACTAAATTGTGGAGAAAAAATAAGTCAAAGCTCTGGGTGAGGACACACACTTTGTGACGGTGTGAAATGACATAATGGGAGAGCAGAGGACTGTGATGGGTCGGGTATAATCCTCTGTCCTGCATTCCGGTCAGATCATTGTGAAGAAAAGAAAAAGGGAAAATATTTCTAACCTTTTGCAGTGATTAAATGGTGCTGTGAAAGGAGAATGCCAGTGCCACCATAATGGTGTGTGGTATGTGGCCATTCACGCATGGACACATAATACAGTACCGCTATATAATATACTGTATTATGTGTCCACGTGTGAATGGCCACCCAAACACAATGAAGGCAGCAAGCTGTGCCCAGCTGGAGGCACAGAGGGTGGATGAAAAAGAAAGAGAGGTCTGGGTCTGAGAGAGAGGTATACTGTAGGACAGAGATGGAAAGGTCTGGGTCTGGGAGAGAGGTATACTGTAGGACGGAGATGGAAAAGCAGAGAAGGAAACAACTTGAACCATATGTGTGTGGTCTGTGTGGTAGTGTCTGCATGTGTGCAGTCTAGGATGCCATTTTATATATAAGTGCCATGCAATAATTAGGACAATTATACATTTTTTACTCGTTTTTCATAGCCGTTTTTAATAGGGGTGCACCGATGTATCGGCCGGCAATCGGTAGTGGCCGATGTTTGCCTTGTTAACTGCCAACTGCCACTGGTCCAAATCCGGTAATACACCCTTGTACGGAGATGTATAGAGCGGCTGCGTCTCGCTCAGTGCAGTGAGTCTGAGTGCAGTGATATTCCTCCTAATTTCACTGATGTGTATAACCTATATTCAAATAGTTGAAAATTAATTCATTAAAAAACTGAGCACATGTATGTTTGAATAAGGCCAAACCTCATTTGAAAGAATATATTCAGAGTATTATGACAGCCTTTTAAAATGTGTATAATATTAGAATTTTACACAGCTGTGCTACCAAACTAATTTCATCATGTCAGTCTGTTTGCACAAATCTGGGTCAAATCCATTAAGCAGCAGTAACTGCCTATAAGCTCCCCTATTCTCAATATTAAATCAAAAAGACAAAACAAAATACTTTGCCTGCTATCATAACTGTTTATCATAACTTTACATTTTTGAACTAAAACATGCTCGACAGGATCTGTAACCAAATAATGGCCCGGTGCAAAAATAAATAACGGCCTACTGCAAAAAGCAGTCTAGTTCCTTATAAACGCCCAGGGTCCAAATCGATTTAGCATATTAACAGCCTGGGCTACCAGTTGAAAAAATACGGTATATATATATACAAACATTGGCATCGGTGACTATCGGCTATCGGCTAGATAGTTTTTTTTAAACATCGGTATTGGCCAAGAATTTCCACATCGGTGCACCCCTAGTTTTTAACCATATTTATACTTTGCCTATCGTCTTGTGTGTGTCTGCATGTGGATACTTTCAGCCTAGCCTTGTTCCATTAACAGTCACCATGTCTTTGGCTCTCCTGCCTTCAAATACATCCTCTATTGCCAGATAGCATGCAATTGTGGTCTGGCATGTTACATTGTCCAGCTTTCTCTTTTCCACGTCGTCCGTCCGTCCGTCCGTCCGTCCGTCCGTGTCAGTCAGTCAGTCAGTCAGTCAGTCAGTCAGTCAGTCAGTCAGTCAGTCAGTCAGTCAGTCAGTCAGTCAGTCAGTCAGTCAGTCAGTCAGTCAGTCAGTCAGTCAGTCAGTCAGACTTTGTCTAGCTCTCTATCTGTCTTTTGTTTACACTCACATAAATCCAAGTTCAACAACTGCTAGTTGAGTGTAAGGGTATTGTAATGAAGTCACCTCCTTAGAGAGGACATGGTCAGGGAACGGTATTATGGTGTGTAATGGAGGGTGGCAAAGAAACAGTCCAGCATCAGGCAATGGGAGAAATGTGAACAATCACAGACAAAGTAAGTCATTTACAGTGGATATTCAATATTATATTAATGAATATAATCGCTGCTGTCGGGCGGAAACCTCTAAAAGCTTTTTTTTTTTAACGTTTAAAAATATAGAAATTAACCTATCAACAAGCTCACAAAAGTGTCACATCGCGACGCTATGTGAGCTTGTAGATCTGCTATCTTCACAAATTGTGTGAGACACTCTTGAAGTAGGCCAGTCATGTGTGAAAAGAAAATGGGAAAAGTTGAAATATGGATACACAAGGTTTCTGACCGACAGCAATGATTTGTTTCTGGATACCAGCTTGCAAAATCACTGTCCAAGTGCACACACTGTGTGTGTGTGTGTGTGTGTGTGTGTGTGTGTGTGTGTGTGTGTGTGTGTGTGTGTGTGTGTGTGTGTGTGTGTGTGTAACTGGACATACAGTGTGGCTGGGTCCCCTCCAGTGTGTCTGAGTGGCCTTGTCATAATGTGTCCGTCTATCCAACTGTCTTTCCCCCGGTCTCGTTGAGGAGGGAGCCCTCTGGTGGTGACACTGGCATCTGCCCTGTCGCCCCTGGGTGGGCAGGAAGAAAGAGACAGAGGGAGGCGGTGAATAATGAGAAACATGTACAATAAGCAGGTGTCACCGGAGCCAAAATACACCCCGCTGCAGGGCTGAGGACAGGTGCCGATACCGCGTCAATCTACACGGGTTGTGCAAGGGCTCACTGTGATTGGACAGTGCAATGGTGCAAGGACGCGCTGTGATTGGCCAGTAGCCACTTTGAGTGGCAGTCGGGGCAAACAATCTGTCCAGAACTAAATTTACTGTTTAAATTTAAATGAGTATTAAGCCTATCAGGTCGCAACTCTAACGACTCAATCGAACTTTGCAACGTTCGTCGCTTTAGCTCACTCGGTGGTGCCTCACGTGGCTCAAGGGCGCTTGAGACGGTGGGCCTCCTATAAACTATGCTTTATCGACCAAAAAAAACAGTCTGCAGTTGTTGTAGGTGAGAGGCACTTCCGCATTGACTACAGAAGCGGGGCGTGGTTATAAGCACAAGCCTTGTAGGATTTTAAATGTCGCAGAAATGGCAGACAGCACAGCGGAACCTACAACTGCTGATTGCAAATAAAGTATGGTAAGCTAAGAACTGATCATGTGGATCAACTTTGTTCAATTTGGGTTGTGATACAATAAGTGTAGCAATGTTTTAATGGTATTTCACCTTGGAAGATAGAACACTGCTGCATAGTGCATACACAGTATAGGCTAGGCAGCACACAACAACTGTGTGCAGTTGACAACACACAGCTGTGGTAGGATTTAACACAAACATGCTCTGTTGTTGACAGCCATGATGAATACTTGAGCACAGGCTCTAATGACAAGAATGTATAATCATGGGCAGGCTGCTTCAACAGCTGGCGAAGCGACGTCCAAAACTGCACTGTGTCAACTCAGGCTGACAATTCAGCTTCTCTGCCTTTGATAGCTCCGCTTTTCCTCTCTCCCATTATTTCATTTTCTCTGGAAGCTTGTCCCTGGTGTGCACACTCCTCTCCATCACTCCCTCGTTACTCCGTTATCTTGGATTCAGTCAACTGTTGCCTCCCTATCGCTGTCAGAGGTTGTCAGCAAGGCGTTCCCCTTTGACCATGCAGTATTTTAATTCAACCTTGCTTACACTGTGGGGACTTTGGGATGGCCTTTGGGCAAAGAAATATCTTGGAAAATAAATTACCAACTTTGGGATTCCAAACTCGCACAGTGACAGTCCACATTAAATATGAGATGGAATATACTGTAGTACACTGTAAGTTAAGGGATTTCTTTCTCTTTTTTGTCTTGTATTTATTCTTTCATTTTTTGTTTTCTATAAAAAAAAATATATTTCATATCATAATGTTTGTAACAATTTATAATCTGTTCAATAAAAAACATATTTGACCAAAAAAAAGTACACTGTATGTCCAACACTAATGTAGTTCCAAATAAATCCATTTGACTTCTGCAGCATCTCTCTCTTAGATCCTCCATTGTCCAGATGTATAACTGGTCACAATTTCTTTGCTAATTATTAACATATTGAGCCAATGGAAGGATTGGACGCTCACATAGGATTCACCCTACTATTAACTCTACTTTGCTAAAAAAATAACTTGATTCGATCGGTGCCTTTTATATTTAATTGTCATTAAACAATTAAGTTAATCAGTTAATACATTTAACACACGTAAATTAAGCCTTATTAATGGTCAGGTCAGTTAAATGGTAGGTGAAAAACCTGCAATCAACAGAGACTTCACTCTTAGTCTTCACTCTTTAACCTTAGTTTTGGTAACTGGTAACTCTGGCAAATTATACCGTGCACATTACCTATTACTATGAACCAAATGTCAGGCTGTGGATTCAGCGGCACATCCATTGTTATGGTTCCAGCACAACTCTTCGGACCATTTCTCCATGTTGAGGATGGGGGTCGGAGGTGGCTGCCGTGCGGGAATCAAAAGCCCTCTGTGGGTGGTCGCTAATTCTAATTGGAAGGCCCCCCCAGAGGCCCCCAGACCTTGACATTTGAGTATTCCTAGATATGGTGGGGGATTCGAATAATGTCGACTGGGTGTATACGGTTGTTTGGTGAACAGGAGAGCTGAGCCTGGGCCACTAATGAATGTATCCCATATACATTGTATAATTGCGAACGCAGTGAGCCACTTACTATGAGACCCTGCTGCTCATGTCTGTGTGTCTGTCCCGCTGTGACACCACCCGCCCGCCACCAGAGGGCGCAGCTGTAGCACACACACACACACACACACAGGGCGCAGCTGTAGCACACACACACACACAGGGCGCAGCTGTAGCACACACACACACACACACACACACACACACACGAGCTGCGTTCGCTTCCCGCGTTTGCGCGTCTTACTTGTGTTAAAAGGCCAACAGAACTGAGGTTACTGCCTGGTAAGAGCAGTTCCGCGGTGGGCAACCCCCGGGCCTCACCTGGGCCGGGTGCCCCGGGCGGAAACAGGAGGCCTACCTGGTTGATCCTGCCAGTAGCATATGCTTGTCTCAGAGGGCAGCTGTGAGCGAGTGGCCGCAATGCAGACCACAGGGCATGTATGACAAAATACGACTGAGTAGGAACTGAACTGTGAACTGTGAACTTTTGCAATGTATGTTGCTGATGAGCATTAGACAGTGAAGTGTTACCCTCAGAGTGAGCTACCTCGCGACCCTTTCCCCGTTTAAATTGATGCCACAGAGCACATACTGTCAGTGTTGTAACTAACGCCCTTACATCACGTTACGTTACCTAACGAAACTACTTTTTGCAGTAACTTGAAACGTAACTCTTTACATTTCCCCATTCCATAACGGCCTTATAGTTAGTGTGCGTGCGTTACCCGCGTTATGGCGTTATTATGTCAACTTATGTGAACATTATTACCACACGCTACAATGGCAAATGCGGATGACAGCGAGACCGGGTGCTTTGTGGGTTGGAAATACAAGCATTAGTTTTGAGTACTTGCGGGTAAAGGACGACAAAAACATTGAGGTGAAAATGCTAATTATGTGGCGGACAGAAAGCATTGTCCACAGTCAAGAAGAGCAATGCAAATCTAAGAAAGCATCTTACATCAGTCCATGAGGCTGCTTTAAATCACCACAGCATCATGTCACCAAGAGTCAACTTGACAAAATGATTGCTAGGTAGCCTACGGTGGAGTCTGTTCCTTTCAGAGCACTGGTCAGCAAAATACCAGTGAAAGTAGGGCCAATGTGCAGAAATACATTTTCCAAATACCTGAACAGTGAATAATCTAACATGGAAGATGAGCTCAAAAATACATTTGATGAATTAGAATATCTCTCTACCACTGCAGATATATGAACTCATTTTTAATTGGATTATTATTTGATTTTTTTGAAGGCAAGTTGAGGCTACAATAAAGATGCCTGTCAATTTCTGAACATGTTTTATTGTTCCACTACATTTCATAATGTTAGGAGGGAGTTGTCTTTTCTCTTACTGTGCGACAGAACAAAAAACCTTTTAAATCGTTTTTTATATTATTATTTTTTAAAGTAAAGTAAAGTAACTTGAAAGTAGTTACTTTCCTAATTTAATAACTAGTAAAGTAACTAGTTACTTTTTTAGATAAGTAACTATAACTATAACTCTTTACTTTTTAAAAGTAACTTGAACAACACTACATACTGTACAGTACGGATTTTGTCTTGCCCTCGCTCGCTCTGTGTTTTTCAAAGATTTGATAAGCTCAGGATTAGGGATGGGTATCGTTAGGATTTTTTCGAGTCCGGTACCGATTCCGGTTCTGCTTATCGATTCCGGTTCTTAACGGTTCCCTATTTCGGTTCCAAAATGGTATAAAATAACTTAAATAAGAGGTCAAATGTTTATTTAACAAAAAAGCTCAATGTCAATTTGAGTATATATATAATGTACAATGAATAGTGTAACATCCTCTCCTTTATTGAGCCATTTGTGGATAATATAGTGATTATTTTAAATATAATATATCTATTCTGTATTTACCCAGGGCAATAGTGTTGTAGGCTAGTTCTCTTACTACTAACTACTGACAATGAAGCATGTCTGAGATCTGAGAGCAACACACACACACACACACACAAATTAGCATCGCTAATGGGGGGGGGGCATCTCCAGCCGATAGGTGAGAACGGATTTGTTGTTTTTGTTGTTTTTTCGCCACCTCTCCGACAGTTCGACTGCAAGCTCTAAAGTTAATTGGAGTTTAATTTAATTAATTTAGAGTCTAAACTACGACCCTACGCCGTGATCACACACACACACACACACACACACACACACACAGGCACGCATCCGAGGTGGGTTGATGTTGATTCAATGCTGTGCAGCGCACATGCAGATCATGCAGTGAGGCAAATATAGGCAACTCAGGCAGCAGGGCACAAGACTCCTGTCCCCTCTCTTAAAAGTTTCCTCCCATAAACTTCACTTGAAAATTACGTTTAAGAAACTTTAATAATGATGTTGCTTCAATGCTTCTCTACACAGCGCGTCTCTCTGTCTCTACACTCCTCGACAACTCCATGCGGAGAAATAGCCCCGCCTCTGCAAGCCACAAGCCCACAACGCGTCGCTGATGCAACGCGGTGTAGGCTTGTAGATCAGCTCTGTTCCCTGCGCTTCTATTAAAAGAGTAGAAAATAAATAAATAGCGTACTGTGACCGCGTGTCTGTGGGAACCGATAGAGAGAACCAAAATTGAATTATTGTAATGGGTACCCGGTACCCAGGCACGTTCGGTTCGGTACATACTTGGTCCCGAAGTTCGGGACCCACCCCTACTCAGGATTGGTGTAAACAAAGATAACTATAGAGGCAGCGGTTATGTCCAGACACGCGTAACCACAAGGGAAGCAGGGTGCAGGAAAGAGGTAAACCACCAGCAAAGATGTTTTGTGTATTCTATCTTAAACACAAAACAACAAATGTCAGATTGGTAGGTAGGATTCCTCTTGATAAATTGTGTAAAGCATTACCCTTAGTTCTGGCCATTCATCAATCGACTTTTAATAAACCTATTTAAATTATTGAAATATGAGCAATCATTCTCTTGCAGTACGCAAGTACCATGCCCTTTGGATCCAATCTCCTGGAGAGTGGAGAGATTAGATCCCATAGCCTGAGGGGTCACATGCCATATCCAACAACTAAACACGTTTTCAATTCATATGTCACTAATGTCAGTCATTGTGACAAAAAATTGAAATAATTGTGAATATCCAGAGGCTCATTAAAGTAGACTTAGGAGAACTACCTCACATACAGTCGACTATCAGGCCTCACTTACAGTATGAGTCATCATCAGCATAATGGAAAGGGCAGTGGGTGGATTTTAAGCAATTGGACAATCACTTATTTTTTTCAAGTGAGTGGGCAGTTCCTGTCCATTTTCTTTTAAAGGTGCAGTGAAATGAAAAAGACGTTTTTCACACTTTTAGACCATATCCGTGGTCATTATATGGGCATACCTAACAATGGATGCCAAACAAATGTGAAAATTCTCATTTCTGTGTGTTTTTATATCAAAGGTCCATAAAAACGATTGCATTATTTATTTATTAAAACGAAAACGTGCTGCGTGATGACGTGTAGAGATACACATCGATAAAAGCCAATAACAATGAAGCTCACCCGTTTAATTTCCCATATTTGCGCGTCCGTCCATCACAGCTGCTACTGATTACAGAATACTCCGTTTTTATTTCCATTCCAGATAACATCCAGACAGTGTATTACTCGCTTTCAACTTAATCATCACGCTAGAATATGTATCTGAAAACATTATATGGAGGAAATAAGCCACATAACAGTAAACTGGTTGTGCTGGCCGACCATATGATTTATAAACAAACAACACCACGCTGTTGCGCCTAGCATAGCTACCGTCCCTAGCTACCGTCCCATCGCCTGAAGGGATGCGACGCTCTGATTGGTTCAGAAACTTCAGACCGGTGTTTCATGTTGAAACACCATTTTCATGTTGTTCACCATTTCCGTTTCACTGCGCCTTTAAATGTATTTATTCGACAGTGATGTTTAACCAACACCGAGTAAGTTATTCAGGTAAATTCTAGAACAATGTAATGACTTTGGAGAAAATATAAACAAACAATGACATAGCGATGGTCCTTTAACCCATTTTGATGGATTTTTCAAAAATAGCAGACCTACAAGCTCGTAGCGCACCACTCAGTGGCACGCTATGAGCTTGTAGATCTGCTATTTTTCAATAGCTAAAGCATAACATAATGCTAACACCAAAAGGGGTTCCCGCCCCAAAATGGGTTAAGCAAAGCTATTTGATTCTAGTGCAGTTCCAGAGTATACCAAGGGCCTATAACAGCTACACGGCACATTCACATTCAGTACAGCATGTACAGTTCATACAGTTGGCCTATTGGGATGAGTGCTGCTGTGTGACTTACTGCTTGCTCCTGTTGTTGTTTCTGTAGCTGTTTACACTGCAGCGTGAGCTGGGCAATGGTCTTGTCTCGACTCCTTAACTCATCTCTGAGCACTCGCACCTCCTTCATCAACTCCTCCAGCTGTATAACAGCCATGCACGCACACGCACACACACACACACACACACACACACACACACACACACACGCACGCACAGTCACACACCCAGGCAGAGGTCAGTGTCTGACTTGGAGAAATGGAAAAACCAATTCTGTTCCATCAATCAACATCAACTGAACTAACTGTATTTCACCTGTAATGCTGCGGTGTTGTCCTCACTTTCCTCAGCAACATCTGCTGGCAAGCCTGTATCCTCGAGCTGGAACGACGCACACACACACACACACACACACACACACACACACACACACACACACACACACACACACACACACACACACACACACACACACACACACACACACACACACACACACACACACACACACACACACACACACACACAGTTTAAATGTATTCACTTTATGTCAGCTTCAAAAGCAATATTTCATTGTAGTCATGTTTGGATACTTCAATAAGAGTTGAAGAGCTCTTCATCAATGATATTGTTTCCCTGCAGCCGAGATAGACCATTGTTGAATACTAAAAAGCAAAAACAAATGTGCATTTCATTTATCTATTCTCGCATAAACTATGTCCACTAATACAACTAGTCCACACATACAACTGTGAACCCCACCCGAGCTCATGCCGATTTGACAAATCCATTCCAGCATTGTGCCTCTGTGTTCCAATCAGCATTTCTAAACATGCTGGCATGTACTTTAGCAATTCAACAAGATCAAAGGCTAATTTTACAGCCGCTGCATTGAGCTCAAAGTTTTGGGGGCTAAACACAATTAAGAACAATGCTACTGTACTAATGGGCCAACTGAAATGTTTATCTCTCTTGAGGCTATGCTGCCAAATCGTTTGACTAATTACAGGATACAGCCAGCACAATGAGTGTGTGTGTGTGTGTGTGTGTGTGTGTGTGTGTGTGTGTGTGTGTGTGTGTGTGTGTGTGTGTGTGTGTGTGTGTGTGTGTGTGTGCGCACACGCGTGCGTGCACACCACTTTGTAGAAAGATGAGGAAAATGCCTATAAAGTCAGTGCATACTGTAAGATATACCTTAACGTGTGATTGATTGAATACGTTATTAGTTTAAATTAATAAAGGTGCAACTAAGTATAGATCAGGCTAGGCAGTGTTGCATTTGTGATTTTATCTTTGGGGGGGGGACGCTATTTTAATGACGTCACGCCCACGTCGCTCAACACGTCACCTACACTACAGGAGTTAGCACAGCAGGTCACACAACTGACCCTTGATATGTATCCAGACACTCAAGCAGGCAGCCCTTGGAAACTCGGTGCATGTGCGCTGTGCCCGTTACCGGAAAAATCTTTGGGGGGACGGCGCGGTACCGCGCGCAATGACCAATGCAACACTGGGTTTAGGTTTGGTTTAGACAGGAGCTGAGGGCAGGTTAGGGTAAAGGTTAAGGGTATCTAATATTTCTGGTTAACCTTATGTAAAGGCCTTTTCAGACAGCGATCGACTGACTCGCCTAGTAATTCATTTTCAACGAGAGCCGTGTTTTAACGGGCGTGGTCCCATGAAATTGTCGCACGTGTGCGTTTGGTGAACACGCCCGCGTGCGACGAGACCAGGATTGTGGTGAGCTTTTTCTTTTTTTACACTACTTGTCCCGGGCTCCAATGAGCACACCTGATGTGTCACTCCCTCCCGCCTGAAAGGACCTTTTAGTGTCCAAGGAATGAACATAGTTAGTATAAATTAGTACAGCGTGGGTGTATGGTATGTGCGTGCATGTGAAAACATGAGTTGGTGTGTGTGTGTTCCTCTGAGAGCGAGAGTGCGTGCACTTTTATTCTAGCCACTGCCATGTACAAACTCTCTACCTGCCCCCCCCCCCCCCCCCACCTCAGCACCACCACCACCACAACACTCATGCATTTATAAATGGGTCTTTGCCACTGACAGAGATAGATCTATTAAGTGATTAGCCCCTATAGTGAGCACGCACGCACACGCGCACACGCTCAATCCTGTAATAACATGGGGGGAGAAACTGACATCAGACTGGCATGGAAGATTAAAGATGCTCATCAAAGGCTCACCTGCTATTGCCCAACTCCACACACACACACACACACACAGACACACCAGTATATATGTGTATACCGTAAAATTCAGTTGAAGCCACAAACCCATTTCATAGATTTGACCTGCATGTTCTACAAGTGTGTGTGTGTGTGTGCGTGTGCGTGTGCGTGTGCGTGCGTGCGTGTGTGTGTGTGTGTGTGTGTGCGTGCTTGCGTGCACAAAGGCTTGTGTGCTTAGAGAGAGTAGCTGTCCCACGGCAGAGGAAAGAAATCCAATAAACCATGTATATCCATGTCTCTTCTTTAACAGCACCATAGAGCTGGGTCAAAAAGGAGGAAAGTCTAGCTGACCAAAGTGCACAGGTGCTCTGAACGACTGCCTGACTCTCCTGTGTGTGTGCGTGTGTGTGCGTGTATGTGTGTGTGTGTGTGTGTGTGTGTGTGTGTGTGTGTGTGTGTGTGTGTGTGTGTGTGTGTTCCATCCATCCCCAAGGAAGCAATTGGCTTAGGTTTGCCTTTGTGAGCCTGTAGGCTAGGCTATAGGCCATTTATAGATTTTTGAAGGTGCAGAAATTGGCCATTTTATATGTCAGGTATTCAGACAGATATTTCTTTCTATTTTAGCAAGCTTATGCTTTCCTTTTATTGTCACTCCTCTGAGATGGTGGAATGACCGCTGGTCAACCGTTTGTTTTATCCATAGACCATACCACTGGCAATTCTATAGTGGTTCTGGTCTATTGATTAATATGTGTATTTCTTTTTACTCAGATCTATTAGGAAAGAAGTGGTATTATTGTAAATAGATAGCCTATTTTAGCCTATTGATCTCCCTACACAGCTCTTCGCATGCAACACAGCAGGAGTTAACAGTTATTTCTCCTGTGAAAATGGATTAAAGTACAATAATGTGTACTTTAATCCGACATGTGCGTGCCGTGAAGGGCTATTGCCGTGAAGAGCTATTGTGTGATAGTTTAGATTTCTACTAGTTCTGCCTGCTTGGCATGCCTCCACAATTTGTAGATCTCTAACTGCCATATTAGATATTTAATTTATGTTAAACTCAAACTGCTTTTTATTTTGTGTAATTCCACACACAAACTGTTACACCCTAACTGCAAAACTACAGTACAAGTTCTTACAATAAACAATTGGGCTATATGGCATCAACTTAAAGCATTGTTAAAAGTTTGCACTTGGTGTTTTTATTTTGTAATGCAAAAAAATAAATCTATCGACAATAATAAATAAGTCTTGATTTTGCTGGATTCGTGACGGCATTTTACGGTTGCTACATGTATCACAATGCAAGCTTGACCGCCTGAGGGTGAGGCGGGTCTCGCACAGTGTTGATTTCGTCGACTAAAACTATGACGAAAAATGTTACGTCGACTACCTTTTTTCACTGAAGAAAACTAAATGAAAACTAAGCTATGATGACTAAGACTAAATATACTGACAATTTCGTCAACAAATAAAAACTAGACTAAAATGTTAGGCAGGGACTAGTGGACAAGAGATCCAGTATAAGTCATTTTACACTTGGTTGCATGCTGAAAATAGCCGATCTACAAGCTCACAACGCGTTGCGCTGTGACAGGTTGTGAGCTTGTAGATCGGCTATTTTCAGCAAGTGTAAAAACAGTCATTATGATTGCATCAAGGCCCACCAAAATACTAAATGAACTGTAGATTTAGTCGACTAAAACTAGACACTAAAACATTCCAGGTGACTAAAATGTGACTGAAACTAAATTGAAAACTATGGCCAAAACAAAAAATTGGTCTTGCGTCTGTGTCGCAGTGAGATCCGAGTGAGAGACTAACAAGAAAGTGTACACATGGCTGCAAATGTTTTATCTGTATATATACACAAATAATAAATAATAATAAAACAAACTCAAATATTATGCGCAGGTGACAAGTGCACAGTTGAGTAGCCTGCTGTTGTTTTGCATCTTCCAGCGTGGACAACGTCTAATTTTGACAACCTGCATGTTGTCGTGTGTGTGCGCGCGTGCGTGCATCTCTGAACATGCCGTGTCTAACCTGAAGTAAAGTCTTGAGTCTGAGCAGTTGGTTCTTGAGTGAGCCGCAGTCCTGGGCCATGTGTTTGATTGTGAGCTCGTCCAGCAGCCCCGAGTGATCGTCCTGCCTCCCTACGGTGGGGAGGGACCGGGGAGGGCCCTTCAATGAGCCAGGACCCCCAACGCCATCATACTGCTGATAGACTGGGGCCCTGAAACAAAGACACAGATCAATAGAAGGCAAATACAATAGATAAGATAGATTTGATAGATATATTCAATAGAGTCAACAGACAGACAGACAGACAGACAGACAGACAGACAGACAGACAGACAGACAGACAGACAGACAGACAGACAGACAGACACTTTCCATTAACACCAGTGTTTTCACAAATCTACAATCTCATTTGAATGGTGGGCCTAATAAATGTGTAATTCCTAGAAGGGAACATGAGGTCCAAGCACATTTCATAAGCCTTGTGATTTTACTAGTATTATTACCCCTACACTGATGACCCTGAATGACTGGGACTGTAGCCTGGAGGTGCATTGAAAAAGACCAATGAAAAAGCAATGAAATAAACCGGTGGAAATAGTCCAATTACTCGCAATCGTTTTGGACAATCACAGACGGGCAGGCAGAAAATGTGCAGAGATCTTGACTTAAACAGAACAATAAAAATGCCCTATCACTTCAATCTGTTTGTGATGAAAGAGACGCATCAATGCCACGTTTGGCTTCTCAGCGAGTTGAATAAAGGCATTAGAACTGGCACTTCTCAGAAAAATGCAGTCATTCTGGTTGAAGTTTCACATCTATATGCAAAGTAGGGGAAGAAGTAGCAGAGAGCTTGTTCTGAAAAATGTCATCCGTTTGAATGTCTGGTCCATATTGTCTTTGTTGTGTTACTGCGTTGCTTGTCAATAACCCCCTGCATGTATAAATGTCTGAGGAAAGAAGTGTTCCTTTGAAATGTCAGCCAGGATTCATGATCCATGCCGTCGTCAAGCTTTACGAACATTGTCGTCGTCCTCTGAGTATTTTCAGAGGATGCAGATGAGGAAACTGTTGACCTACACTTTGAGAGGTTGGAGTAGCATCATGTGGTAAAACTTCAGCGTCATTCCTTAAAATATCGTATTAAATTAGTTTACTTAGTTATTATTGACGCACAATAAAACTGCATATGCCCGGTGGCAGTTATCAGAGTAGTACTTTACTACTCAGTATAATTATATACCTACAATAGTTTTCCATAATTATAATACATGGTCGGGACAATGTTAAAACTGCAAAGAAATGTTTAGAACAGTAATCAGGCAAGTAGCCACTGCAGTATAAAAAAAATAGACTAGTCTGAAGCGAGTGGTGCAACAGCAACCCCTATTGGTACTCTAAACATAGTAACAGTGAGTCAGTGACATAGTCACATAGGGACAAAGCTGTTACTTGGAATTGCATCACTCCAAAATATGACGAGAGGCTGTGAGGTGAAGAGAGCCCTTGTTGAGAAGTGGCTAGACCAACCTGTTGTCGTTGTGGAAGTGGTCCGCTCCGTTCCAACGATGCTGTTTCCGCCTCCAGTGACCCTGTCGCCCAGCCCTCTCCGAGCGCTCCAATTGGGCCATCCCGTCAGTGTCTATATGTGGGGGACAGTCAACCAGGGTTAAGGAGTGTGTGTGTGTGTGTGTGTGTGTGTGTGTGTGTGTGTGTGTGTGTGTGTGTGTGTGTGTGTGTGTGTGTGTGTGTGCATTGACAGCTGTATTGAGAGCCAGAGAGAGTGTGGTCTTCTACAGTACATGTGTTGAATGTAAACAGATTCCCTCGTGCTCTGCCATATGCACATAAACACAGCCCCGCCTTGACCTTCATGCCTATGGTTGGTACTTGGTACTGTAGTACAACCAGTATGTTATAACAAGTTGTCTTTGCTTTCATTTGTCAAAGGAGTGCATCGACATGATGACTGAGGACAAACTTTAAACCCTATATCAACGTTGACGGGGATGCCTCAGATCTACAAGCTCACAATGCATCGCGTTAACTACGTTGAGCGCTTTTAAAACTGCTATTTTTGCTGAATGTTTGCCTATTATTACATGCCCGCAGAATAGAAGGAGCACTAGAGCCAGTGGGCTTTTCTGTTCATTGGGACTCACTACTTTCATGGCTCTGTTGAGGAACTTGACATTTAAATTCATGAGCAGGCTGGATCGCTCACTGAATGGACTCATTGGTCAGTTGACAGACCCAGGCCGTAGTTCTGTAAGGTACACTTCTACCATCAGAGAACACTGGTATAAGAGCCTCGCCTAGAGTAGTAACCTCTTGGGCTGGGTAAATGTACTGTATTTTTTTATTTATTTTTATTTGTATTCTCCTATTTGTGATGTACTGTCTTACCCTGTGGGCCACGAGCCTGTAATAAAGTTTATATAATATGGATGCTATCGGGTTCATGTTGTTAATGTTCGGGGGTAGTGCTGCACAACTAATCGAAAAGATCAATATTTAGATTCAGACACCTAGTATGCAATCTCATTTTGTGAAGAATCGTGCAGCACTAGTTGGCTGTCCAATTCATTTGAGTTACTCTTGTGTTCTTTTTTATAAAAAAATAATCATGGTAAAAAGGATATTCATGTGAGAATGACAATTTGTCTAACTTTCTTACCGTTTCTGTATGTTTCTTTCTCTCTCTCACTCTCTCTTATGCTATCTTTAACACTTTCTTTCACAGATTAAATAAGACAGTTGTAGGTCAATTCTCTACTCTGTGTGGTAATGAATAATAACGTGCATATTTCACACACCAAATTCATTCCTTTCCCCGTTATATACATATAAATCATGATCTGACATATCTCACTATCCATTTCTATCAATCCGATACATGCACAGTGCACGCACATACATGCACGCGCGCACACACACACACACACACACACACACACACACACACACACACACACACACACACACACACACACACACACACACACACACACACACACACACACACACACACACACACACACACACACACACACACACACACACACACACACACACACACACACACACACACACACACACACACACACAGTGACAGGCCACACACACACAGTGACAGGCCATTTCATTTTCAAGGAGGGGAAAAGGACAGTACTTGGCGACACTCAATGCCATACAGCAGTGAAATGAACCATGACCGCAACAAAATTGACAACTAACAGAGCGCGACCCTCAGGAAATCAAAAGGACCCTTGACTTTCTATCAGCATGACGTAGTCTTTGTTCTTCTCAGACGGAGAGAGAGAGAGAGAAAGAGACAGCGAGAAAGACAAGATGCCACAGCGCTGAGGTATTCAGCGGTTCAGTTAAACAAATACCGTACCCTGAGTGTCGCCTCATAGCACCGGAGCAGACAGCGCGCTCCCAACCGGCCCGTTACATTCCAACAAACCCTGATCCCTCGGAAAAAAAACAAGACTGCTGTCAAAAGTATAACCGAAAGAAGTCTACAAGAGGAATAATAAATAATCCAAATGAAAATGGACAAAAAAAAGCAATAATGATAAAGTAATATAAAGCCCCCAAAAGTTTGAAAAAGTTAGAGACGTGAGAGGGAAGACATCTTGTCCAGTCAGCTGGTGAAGACTTAAAGGGCCAGGGGAGAGAGAGAGAGAGATAGGGGGAGAGTCAGTAAACCCAGCTCCCGCCCTGCTTGGCCCTGTGTTTGTTGACAGGCCTGTTTTTCTGGGAACTCCCTGGGAACCAGAGCTGGTGGTGAGGGAGAGCGAGCTGGGCCCAGGGGACTGGCGGAGGCGAGGAGGGTAACGGGGGAGGGGGCTGGGTCCCTCTGTCCTGTCACGGGACCCGGCCGCCTGGATGAAAATACTGAAAATAAGGCCCCTTCCACTTTCTTCTATCTCGGTTCGCTCTTCCTGCTTGCTGGCAGAACCAGGGTGTTCATGGGAAGGAAGGAGTGTCTAAGGTTGTCTCCCCTTCCTCTCTGGGCCTGTCCCGTGGGTTGAGTCTGACTAGTCCACTCCTCTCTCTGTCTGCCTCTCTGTCTGCCTCTCCCTCTCTCTTTCCCTCCCTCCCTCCTTAGTCAGACCTCGAGCCCTGTAACGGAGCTATAAATACAGCCTCCTTCCAAAAAAGGCGTAGGGAGGGACATCGGTCAGATTCACATTCCTTGGAAGTGAACATTCCAGTCTTCTTCCATCTGACACGAGCAATGACACACGCTAGCGTCACCGTCAGTAGCAAGAAAACAAGGACATCACTGTTCACGCAGACACAACCAGCATGAATAATGTAATGTGTATGTGCGTGCGCACGTGCATGCGAGTGACCATTTGCTTCATTTGACCAAGTGCATGTTGTTCTCATAACTGGAGCCTTGTCTGCAGGCTGAGAGGTTGTAAATTAAATCAGTGTACCTTACCCATGTATGGCACTTTCACAATGCTGAAAATGTAAGTGGAAACTCTGCTTCCCAGAATCCATCATAATGTCAGGTAAGGTCAGTACATGTTATTTCTAAACATCCACACACACACACACACACACACACACACACACACACACACACACACACACACACACACTCACACACACACACACACACACAATGTGCCATGTTGTGCAGTAATATAGAAATGTGTGATGCATCGAGATGCATCGTAGAAACGAATCGAAACCTGGTGAATCTTAATCAAATTGAATCGTGCACCCCTCTTTCTTTCTTTCTTTCTTTCTTTCTATTGTGTTTCGAACACCATACAATAAACAAGTCACAATAAAACAATAAAAGTAAAGATACAAAATATATTTAAAAAAATGTCAATAGACAATAGATCATAAGTGTGTTCGAAAAGGAGCAGGAAGAACCTAATGCTTATAATTTCCTACCCCTTCAGAACAGTCTTATATTCACAAAATCACAAAAAGAGAAAAATATATATTAAAAAGAAAACAAATAGAAGAACCAAAATTACACATAGGCCTACTGTACATTAATACTTCAACTCCCTCACAGACCTTTTGCCTCCTCATTCCTCAGTGTAAATGCTTTTTTTTATATACTGTAGATGTTTAAACTATGCTATACTATTGCTTTGTTTTATCTCTTCCTCAGGTTCATTCCATAGAGTAACCCTGCAGACCAAAATGTGCATACTTTTTTTGAGTAGTGCGGACAAAAGGCTGCAGTCAATCTTCCTTCCTTCTTAGGTCATACTTTCCCTCTTCTTTATTCCCTCTTATCTTGAACCATTGCGGCTTAAGAATCCGCCGCTCCTGAATTTAGTGTCTGGTGCTGTGCAACGCACAGGTCCTGGCTGCACCTGGTGAGAGAGCAGGAGTGGACCTGGTGAGACGTAGGAGGGGCCTGGACAGGAGTCAACCCACAGAGCCTAGTCCTTTCACGCGCCAGACCTCCCAATCCCGGCAGAGTAGTTCTGGAGTGGCGGATTGTGTGGCCCTGGTCTTTCCCTAATGGGACTGATCGTGGGTAGCTACTGGGACGTAAGTCGGGACTTGATCACCCCGGCTGGGTCACCCGAGTGAGGGGTATGATGTTGCAAGACCCAAAACCCTGATGACCTTGGGATACATCACTGAGGATACGCCCAATGAAAATGTTTAAGGATAGAACATCCCAGGTCATGGATGCACCATGGGATGTTCTATTTTAAGTTAAAAAAAAGTAGTCAAAAGTTTAAAAAAATCATTGCTTTAAAAATCATCCGAACAGATTTAAAATTGACAAGGTCCATGAATGTTTTAATCTGTGACTATAGAAACAATGCATTGTGCAAGTGTAAATAATGTATTTGTTTTAGTTTTTGTTATTTTCCATACCTATGTTTGATTACTTTGTCTCCTTACTATTTGTATATTACTATTTGTATATTATCTTTGGTGAGAATCACATATAAGCCCTCCCTGGGTTTCTTTTCTCACCTGTACACACTTCTCTTTCATTGATTACCTTTTTTTGTACCGTTTTATTGTGCAAATAAACTAAACTAAACTAAGATACCCAACATTGTGATTTATCCTTATTGCTCTTTTTTGTAGTGTGCATATCCTTTTTAGAGAACCCTTATAGCTGTTCCTGTTGCACGCAATAATTTAGGTATGGCACAACACTGTAAGTGCACAATAAAGAGTGTGTAAGGCTCACCTCTAACACACACACACGTAAACACACATAAAAATACCTACATGCACGCACGCACGCACACACACACACACACACACACACACACACACACACACACACACACACACACACACACACACACACACACACACACACACACACACACACACACACACACACACACACACACACACACACACACACACACACACACACACACACACACACACACACTGTGACCAAGCATTTATAAGATAAGTCATTTTAGCCTTTTAGCAAATCTTACAGATAGATTCGCAATAGCCTCATCAG
The DNA here is from genome assembly GCF_964188405.1 of Protomyctophum parallelum. Classification (NCBI taxonomy): domain Eukaryota; kingdom Metazoa; phylum Chordata; class Actinopteri; order Myctophiformes; family Myctophidae; genus Protomyctophum; species Protomyctophum parallelum. The sequence goes on along the minus strand of NC_139704.1, from coordinate 42,369,252 downwards.
CAGTAATCACAAAGTGTGATGTGGTAATGGCTGGTTTTCCAATACATAAAAAGGACAAACGGTCATGCTAGTTCAATGACAAACGCGTATTAAATTCCCACAGCCATTTTCTCTAGACTAATGTACCACATTAGTCTAGAGAAAATGGCAGTGTTGTGAGCTTGAATGCTAATGATAAGAATTACATTGTTTAATTGACAACACAACCGGAACAACTTAGAACAAGTGTAAGGTTGGATTAAGTGACAATGAAACATTGTCAGCCAAGAACTGGGGGATTAAAACTACTAAGAAAACAATATGTAGTAGAAAAAAGTAAGAGTAAGCAAGGAGATGGACCTGCCATCTAAAAACATACTTAGCTATCTTTCTACAAGTAAACAGCATATCTAACATCTAAAAAGTCAACAAGCATGGACTAATTGTGGTCATGCTGTCTCGTGGTGCGTCATATTCTGAATGGATCCTATAAATAAGGGAATGTACATTGCTAGGCATGACAGAATTGTTGACCTATTAGCTAAGGACATAAGTTAATATGATCTGCCAAAAAAAGCACTTATGTGTTTCAACTGCCATATTCATGGGCAATAATGCTTTTCAGAAGTCACAGCTAATACACCGGATGTTGTTGTTGAGGTCTGTAGAGAGGTGACCATTTTGGAAGTGGCATGCACATTTCACCAGAGACTGTGTATGTGCACAGAGGTGTGCATGTGTACAGTGTATAAATGTCTCCAATTGATTGTCAAAGAGGAGGAAAAACATCCGCACACTAGTTTCTAGAGCTCCGAGACTTAGGCTACTCTGAGGCCGAGGCCATTCCACAACAACTCATTCCACTTAATACATTTATAATGGAAGTAATTGGGCTGAAACCGTGACCAGATACAGTCATAGTATTATGTCACAAAAGACTGGCATGCTAGACTTGGATCCTTGATCAAGCACCACCCATTGGACTATATACGCTGTGATTTTATAAAACTTGTATGCCGTGGGTGATTTTTGCCAGCTGTACTTCCTGCATTTGGCAGCTGCCGACGGTCTTGCTTTTAGCTTGGCGTATGTGTTTTGTTCATATTTGCCTAATATGATTTTGTTTGTTCTTGGTTTGTGAAATATGTCGCTCTGCTGCCAGTAGAATTGTTCATGTTTATATGATGCACACACAGCCCCTTTTATATGAACTCACCCATAGCTAGAGTGCATGGAGTGTGAAGAGAGGCCAGGAGAGGGAGGGAGAGAGAGAGAGAGAGAGAGAGAGAGATTGTTTTATCCAAACAATCAGATCTACCTGTAAAACATATCTTGTCTCTGGGCCCGCAGTACTACTAGGAGACTAGGTGAGAGGTGAATACGTACTGTGCATGTATAACAACTGGTAGAATACTTACGAATTCAGCAATACCACTGCCATTCACAACTAGCTGTGTGGCAGTGATGGCGCTGTAATGTAATAAGTCATCTGCACAGAAATATGAAATAAGCAAGGCCGCATGATATGCACAGAGGTGTCCATTAAAAGATTTTAATGGATGATGCAAAGGCAACGATACACCCGAGGCAAGGCAGAAATTCCATTTATTCAAGCCTCTATGTGCCACAGAAGGCTGTGGAAGGATATGTAATGCTCAGGACTTGCTAATGCATTAATTTACAATAATGATCAAACAGTTTTGCTGGAGGTGTCCGATTATACGAAAATAATGGTACCCTCCAGCCAATCAGTATCAAGCATTTCCCATGGCCATGGTGTAACTAGGAGGAGAATTTAAATCAGGTCCTCTGATATTAATGTACCGCGGCACCTGTGTGTGACAGACATAGAATTAAAAGTATTTCCGTGTGTGTGTCTGTGTGTGTCTGTGTGTGTGTGTGTGTGTGTGTGTGTGTGTACACTGACTGAGGTGCAGTGAGCTGTCCTCTGGCAGATCCACGTCTAACATGAGGTCATCATCGTCTAGCTCGTCAGGTCCAGGGGGGTCCAGGTTGTTCAGGATGTCCTGGAGAGAAACCATACACATTAAAGGAAACATTCACTTAAAGTATTAATAGAAAGGCATCCTAGCACCTGTAGGAATATTATAAACAGAGACAAACATAAAGGAAAATATATATTATGTCTTAAAGTCGTTAAAAGGAAAAGAGGACCGACTGATGGAAAGAGTCTGTTACTATTACAAGCAGGAATTGTATGAAGAAAAAAAAGTGTTGCTGCAGTTGCAGCCAGCTCAAATTGGATTGTAGATTTGTAGCAGCTACAAGCGTTGGGCATCACAAGTATGTGACATCTTCACATTTGACATTCCATGCATATCTAAACGTACATTTCATACAAAAAAACGTTGTATGGGTAAGGTTTCCGATTGAAATAGCATCTACTGTGCCATTCGATAAATCACAATGGCAAGTGCTGGGGTACTTTAGCTGTAACAGATTCAGCCACACTTTGCAATACATACTGTAGTGTACATGGATGAATATGATTACCGGTAGTTTAACCTTTCATATTTACTTTATACATTGTTTAACCAATCCCTGCCTAGCACTAGAGCATTCTTTTAAGTAACATTATGAAAATAAAGTTTCGTCGCTTCCCTAGTGGCACAGCTGGATGGTGATGTCCTTCCATCCAACCACCACTTTGTTTCCAAACAACAATATCTCATACGCTGCTGGCTAGATTGCCATGACATTTGCTGTGCACCTTCATGCTCCTAGGAGCAAAAAAACCTTGATCGGTCTACCCCCGTCCCTAGACAGGGATAAAAGTCAGTGTAAGCGAAAAATAAATCATAAATTAATGACACGGCGTGCGCAGCACACCAATTTTTGGGGTGGTAAAATGGTGTTTTCCCAAAGTTGCCTTTACTGAATGTGTGTGCCCATCTGTAATATTGTAGCCTAATATATTTCCCTTAATATGTTACGAGTGTTTATCAATTAATAATTGATCTCCACACGATCATAATTATGCAGGCAATATCAGATGTAATCACTTGTTGAATCAGTCTCATGTAGTGAGCTCATTTCGCTAAAAGTGTCGGTTTAATATTCATATTCATATGCACAGTCAGGAGAGCCAGGAGAGTTTGCTGGTACAATGGTGTTTTCCAAAAGTTGCCTTTACTGAATGTGTGTGCCCATCCTTGCTTTATTTTATAGCAGTAGCTTTTGAAGTTCTGTTGTATTATTTTGCTAGTTTGGCCAATCAATTAAAATACTCATATGTTGAAATAATTACTGTAGGCAGGGCTTGACCATTGGTTTGGCAACTAAAATTGGATACAGGATAGGTGGGCAGTGGGATAGGACATTCTGGGCACCTCGACGTTTGGCTATTTTGTCCAAAATGTTAAAAAGATATTATAAAGATAAATTCAAACTCCATTTTAACCATGATAGATTCATCGAAAACACCAAACCTTTTTTCTGTTGACTGATATTGAACTTCTAATGCGTGAGGGGGCAGTGTTTTTTCATCTAATGTTTTCATTTATTTTCAAATAATTATTTTGGAAAATAACCTACTCCGGCACCGCTAAAATAATTATTAAAAATAAATGAAAACAATTACCACTCAACATAATGCAACGGAAGCTGTACAAGATCTCCACAAAGGTTTCCTCGTTTCCTCATGCGTTATCCGTTTGATAACTTTGATTTGTCCTAATGTTGGCCGTTGGTCCTAATAACACTTTTCACTGCTAGACCAGGGCAGGCTGATATGAGGCGGGGAAGAGGGGCTGCTTGATCCCTGAGGAGTGGACGGGCACACACGGTCGCTCTGTCGTCATTTAGCAGCAACTTATTGGGATAGGCTTGGCACATTTTGTCGCCCCTCAGATCACTTGACTAGCATACAGTAGCAAGCCTGCTGCGTTGTGACTGCTTCGGTCATGCCATTCACACCAGGGGCATCGCTACACTGATCTCATAAATAAATGGTCCCTATGAAATCCTCAGAGAACTTTAAGCCCTGTGCTCCCAGAAGGTCCCGCCCTCGGGCCACGTGCACGTCATTGCCATGGCAGTACTTGCACAGTACATTCATGCTTCACACTACGTCACACTACATGTGAGTGACCCCAGGACCTTTCCTCTAGCACCATCCTCAGGCCAAAACGTCAAATTTGCACACCAGTTATCTCTAAATCTAACTGGCAGATCGCAGGATAAAAACCTACTGATTACAGATTAGTGCTTACTGTGAAGCCTGGATTGGTGCTTTCCATGAAGCCCATGTCTATAATGCATTATGTCTATAATGCACACAGGATGCACCTGGACATTTGTTATGTTGTCTTTTGCACACCCAGCTCTTAAGTAGCACTGCATTGTATACTAGGTGTAGTATACACATGATATGTGCATATCGCCACATCTATATCTTTACAACTTAATATGTGTGATAATAATATGTGTGGAACACGTGTGTCTGTGGGGCAAACGGTTCTCGAGTTACGTATGTACACACAGAGACTTGGTGCATTTATAGATAGATATATATAATACACTATTATTCTTGCAACAACAAAATGTGTGCAGCTGTGTCCAGCAGTTATGAAGTATTGTACTTATTATCACTTATTATACGTATAAGTCATTATAAAATATGTTATGTGTTATGGTTATAATGCATTATGAGCTTAATAGAAAGCGTTTTTTATTTGCAATGGATTTATGCTTGTGGACAAAATGATTATTTTTACCATTATTATGTGTGTGGCCATATGCAATCCACTGCTTACGGTACAAGCGCTCTCACAACACAGCTGGGGGGAGAGATGAGAGTGGCACAGCTATCATTCAACACACAAAGAGCCAGAGAGTCACGACGCATGCTGAAGAAAGATGTATCAAGTATACACCATAATGGAGTCTGCTATGAAAAGATTGTCTCATTACAGACTCAAAATATGCAGTTATAGTTTGATTACTACTGGGTTGCTATTTGTCAAATAATTCAAAGCAGACCCGAAAGCAAAGTAGGAATAAATCAATAGTTCAAAGCATTATTTTTCAAGGCAATTTCGTGCTCGAGCATAAAAATGAAAATAAATTGCCAGGGCTAGACTAGACTCGGACCCAGAAATTTGCCCTCACTGAATGTCTACGTTTTCTTATACGAATTGAGTGGCACTCAAGGCTCCAGACTTACTTATAGAAAGAATAATAACAAATAACTTAAATAAAAACAACAAAGGGGGATGAAACCCTAGACATCATTTTGCAGTTACTTTTCCGGTTCAGGTTAAAAACTAAAGCAGAGTATAAACATGGCAGGCTACATAAGGTCTGGTACACTGTGATGTAAGCATCACCGCTGCAGCTAATACAATTAATAATGGGTGTGTTAGATTTAAGCCTCAGGCGTGCCAATAGGCATTGACAATACTGTTTAATACGGTCTATTGCACGGCAAACCCAAGGCTCTGGGAACACTGTATATCTAACACACCCATTATTGCAGCTGTGTTGCTTCTTAGCCAGCCATGTTTTAACCCCGTTTGCAGTTTCAACTTGTACAGGGAAACAAACTACAAGATTGACTTAATACCCCTTTAAAGATAAAGTTCTTCAGTCCTTGGTGTATCAATCTATGCATCATGAGACTCATCTCTTAGTCAGAAGCTTCCTCTTCTCTCACTTCTTATTTAACCTGGTTTTCTGTCTCCTTCTCCTCCACTCTGAGCCTCTCTTCTCCTGTCCTTTCATATCTGTAAACCTATTTCGCCGCTAGCTCTGGACTCGATGATGGAAAAAAATCAATGACGTTGCCAACGGGGAAGCGAAGCGCTGCCTGGTGACGATGTAAAACGATACCGGTATAAATCATTATTAAACATTATAAACCCTTATCTCGTCCGATCTCTCCCTAGGCGATCTACGACCATATTTATATCTCGTCCAATCACACCCTTAGCAGGGAAGGAGTTAAAGAGCATTCGACTAGAGCCTGACCAATATTTTTGTTTGGAAGATGTACGTTATGTGTCATTATTGGACTATTTAACTTTTTTGACGAGGCTGTATTATTTACTGTAGATGTCATTTTACATGCCGCTCCAGTCTACAATGGATTGTTTGTTTGACATTCTACGTCTTTACTGCTCTCTTTCTCTCCTCTCATACAGCAAGTGTCTTTGTTACAGTGTTGTTCCAGGCTAAATGACATTTCACACTGGCAGGACTTAGGCTACTAACACTGAGATGTCTGGATAATCATTCATGGAGGAGTTTGTGCGTGCGTGCGTGCGCATGCGTGCGTGCGTGCAAGATGAAATGGACAGGTCAAGTGCAAGTCAGATCAGATACTATTCAAGCTAAATCTGAAAACACAAAATTATTTATATTAATACGGTAAAAGGGTGCTTGGTGGCTTAGCCAATTAGTGCACAGACCATATGCTACTAGTGATGGGCAATTTATCAAAATTAACTGTTGCTCCATTATTTGCCTTTAGCCACTTAGTTATTATATACTGTAGGCATTAATCATTAGTCATCTGCACAATATAGTCACAATATCGATATCAAGGTATTTGGTCAAAAGCATTATTTTGTCCATATTGCCCAGCCCTATTATGATACTAGAGAGCATGCCGCTGGTTCGTATCAGATCCCTGTCTTGTCTCATGTCTCTCACTTTCTGGAAGGACTGTCATCGCATCATTACTGTGGAAACAATAGACAGGTTATTGGGAGACAGTGTGTACTATGTTGTCACACTAAGGATAAGATGATTGTGGGCACGCATCAGTGAGCACACTATTTGTATAGTATATTTAGATAGTATATTCGGTATCTTCCACAAACTTTGACACCCTACAAGTACTACATACTTTCACCCAAAGACACCATTCAGACTTTAAAAATAAACTGATGAATTGAGTACCTGTACTGTTAACAAACTTGTTAAAGAATTCAATCAAATTCAAATCAATCAAACTGAAGCCATGGTTGTTGTGATTAAACTCCCCTCCTAGTTTTATTTAAATATGATTCAAGCTCGCCCTGGGCTCAAATGAGATGGATTCTGTATTACCCAAGTGTACCCATTACGGCAACCATGAAATCAAACTGTGAAACAGATAGCACTTGGATAATACTATTAATATGCATCTGAACAGCGGCTTAGACACGAGACATTTTAAATCAAGCTGCGCTTGTTCTTGCCAAGGGGATAATGATTTGAGTGCTGGCAATACAATAAATATGATGTCTCGCACACACTCATGGCATGTCTTTAATGCCCCGAGGTGCTCCGTCAATCCGAGCCTGTAGCACACACTGCATCCAGAATGACAACAGCTGGGTGGGGTTGCTGCCCCCTCCTCCTCGGCACTGTGCTCCGAACACAACATCAGTCAAAACTTCAAATAAACACGAGCGGATCAAAAAGATGATTAGACCTCGAATAGCCCCCATGGGGAAAGTTTCAAAACAGACTATCTCCCCCTTTCTTTTTTTTTCTCCGCTGTGCCCTCAAATGACCCCATACACAAAAAGGTATCTGTCCCAGATGGGCGCCACCGAAGCCTCACGAAAACTCATTACTGAAAAGTAAATTCTGACTGTAGTTGTATGCGCAAGCATCTTTGGGTATCTTTGTTTGCCATCGGGTTGTGGGTTGAATGTAAAATGATCAATCTGGGCATGCTACCAGGAATGGAGTCAAAGAGGCCAAGTCATTTCTGACTCGAGCAAGCAACTTTGAACAACAACTTCTACTTTAGATAAGAGGAAAATCAATAGGCAACCAAGAGAGAGAGAGAGAGAGAGAGGATTTTACACTGTACTCGTGCCGTCCAGACTCGCTCTCATTTGATGTGAAGTGCACTGCTCTAGTCAGCATGGCACATTTCACAGCGGTTCCTGACCAAATCCCAGTAGAACTGACCTATCGTAGGGAGAGGGGCAGGTGGCCAACATTACACCTTTTCTTTCTGTTCTGAAGACCTTTAAAAAAATAATTAACCCATTCTGACCTGAGATCAGATTCATACGAGGTTTTCCACTGGACACACACTGGTCTGATGAACCCGTTCTGACCTGAGATCAGATTCTATAAAAATGTCAGTTGCTCTTCGATTTTTCAAAAATAGCAGACCTACAAGCTCGTATCGCGCCACTCGGTGGCGCGATATGAGCTTGTAGATCTGCTATTTTTAAATAGCTAAAGCATAACATGATGCTGACACCAAAATGGGTGCCCGTTCAGAATGGGTTAAGGTAAACTCCATTTCAAGAGATTCAAGCAAGTTGTATTAGTTGAATTTAAAGGCAATCAATTCAACAAGGAAATGAATAATGTAATGTCTGTCTGAATGTCTGAAACACTGTCGCTGCTCCTCACTTGGCTGCACCAATCGCTCTGAATTAACGTAGCCCTTTTTTCAATTTAACAAATTTAACTCTGTTAATTAAATGTATTAGTGAATCAAATGTATTCGTGAATTAAATTCCCCCTGAGTGTTTTTCTCTCAGAAACCGGCATAAGGGCTACAGTTACAACACTTGTCGGGGAGGTTCCTAATAATTATTAAAGTTAATTATCAGTCAGCCTCATGGTGGCGCTATAACAGCCCACTTTACATTTCGCCTTATAACTCTAGAACCGTACGTAGATCGCCACGCCCATTTGCGTCAGGATAGATTTTCCGGCATTTTTCTTCAACCAACAGATTTAGTCTAAATCTCACAAAGTTCGGCACACATCTCTGGACCTATCTGATTAAACCACCACAGGCAGCATTTCCATAGTCCGTATCGTTTGTCTGTAATCACCTCCCAAAGTTAGTGGGAGGGGCCTATTTTACAAAAAATGCCATAAATCACAAACGGAATGTCCAATCCACCCCAAATTTTAATCACGTGTCGAGTGTGGTTTAACAAACAGAGCCAAAAGCCATTCCATTTTCATCCATAGGGGTCGCCGCAAATGAGAAACGTTTGTTGCAAAAACATGCTTTTTGGGGATAAATCCCTACCTAATTACTTACACATGATCACAGGGGTGACTTGACATTGTAATTGGCTAGCTAAATCAGTGGGAGGGGCCTATATTTCCAAAGGCACCATGCATGTACCATCGAGCCAACCACACAATGGTGTAATTTCCCCAGAATTGCACCTTTCCTGCTACCAACAGTCCTACAGTCATGAGTCCGACACCCGGCCTGCCCAAAACCCTAACCTAACCCTAACCACACGCGTCCAGACGCCAGGGGTGATTTTTTACCCGCAGCACGGGTTAGTTTGAACCCGCAGCACTTATAAGGCAATAGATAACACTTATTATAAATGTTTATAATCATGTATGACAACTGAATAACAACATTTATAATGTAGCGGGGTACCTGTTGGGTACTGTCCCTACTTGGAACGATGCGAGTTGGAAATGAATGCCCCAGTGCCCATTATGTCTGTGTCTCTTTTATGCCCATATATGGAGTTCTTTGTCAGGCATGCCCATGTTGTACTGTTCTGCATGTTTCTACACCATACTGTCCATGCCCAACAGGAACAAACTTTTTAGTATTCCCCGTATTGCTTCCAAGATCATCGGACTCCCTACACCCACACTTTCCGATATGAACAATAAGGCCATCACACGGCTAGCACTTTCGATATCAAATGACACTGATCATCCCCTGTGTCGCTTCTTTAGCCTCATGCCATCTGGACAAAGATACAGAACCTTGCCATGGAAAAAGGTCAGTTTTTGTAGGGGTGTTGTTCCCTCAGCCATCGCGCCATTAAACAAACTGCCTCGCCGATAGGATGGTTCTGTATACTGTGGGGACCTCATGTTTTTGTATCGTCTTGGTGTTATGTGCTCTGTGTTGTTTTTGATGTGGGTGTTTGAACAGACGAATGTGAAGACGAATACCCTTCGGGGACAATAAAGTTATTATTACTATTATTATTAAGCCCAAATATGGAGTCTATGTGGATGTTAGAACAGCATTGTGATGTTAGAACAGGCCAGGTGATCAGGTCCAGAGCCCGGGCAGAGGCTTTTGTGCTGGTTAACTGGCTATCCGACGGACTCGACACCGGGCACTGCACTCCCTGTGGGGGTGTGGAACGTGTGTCGAATTTGAAGTCAGTGGGGCGAAGGATTCTCGAGTTGCGTGGATTACAGATGTATGTACACATACACACAGAGACTTGGTGCATTTATAGATAGATAGATATAAGTGCTGGTCATAATGCTGTCAGGTGGAAACCTTTTATGTCCAAAACTGTAAAATTTGTTTAATTTTAAAAACATTTTGAAATAGTGAAAATAGCCGATCGTCGCAATACGAGGCGTGAGCTTGTAGATCTGCTATTCTCACTACTTTTGTGTGACACTGTTGTATGATGAAGTAGGCCCTACTTCATTCATCATACAAGAGTGTCACACAAAAGTAGTACAAGGGCATTAATTTACGAAAAGAAAAAAAAATATGGAGATAAGAGGTTTCTGCCCAACAGCTACGATATGTGCAATAGTGCAAGTAACTGTGTGAGCTAAATGTAATTAATGAATTAATTCATTCAGGTCCTCAGGGAATACATTCTGAGACTTGATCCCTGGGCTTTGAAACACCTCATGCACTTGCCATTCTGCATCGTCACAAACAGTCCATTACTTGGGTGTTGTTTGTCCTTCATAAAGGTTTTTTTCTCCATCTGTGTGCTGTGCTCGGCTGACAACATACAATGATTTCAGATGCAATGTCATGGGAACAACTTCAAAGGGTGTGGCTTGTGTTGTGCACATCAAGGCTGAGACACCGTCTCTAGCCGGAGCTGGAACAACCATTTAGGTGATATACGTACATGTGTGTGTGTGTGTGTTTGTGTTTCCGAGAGATCTCTTGAGAGACATTAGGAGTCTCTGCTTGCTGGAAATTCTTCATATACGGAGGACTCGCCTGTCCTTTTGATGGAGAACACGTCCTCTATCCCAATGACAAGCACATTTTCTTTATAATACAATTACCCGACTCATTTGCTGCTCTTGAACTAATACGCCCCCCCCATAAAAAGGGGGTGAAAAAAAGACTCAATCTCGAGTCTCTGTCGTACTGAACATAGTCATTCTCCACAGTTCTTTAAAGTGGGAAATGTGAGGTAATTCAAGGATTGTGGTCGCTGCAGAGCCCTTATTGACTTTTAGAGGGACAATTAGAGGCTGTGAGCCACTGAGCCTGTTAGCGAGATGGATGAGAAGGGGGGTGGGGGGGTTAATTCCAAGGGTACTAGAATGACACTTGGGAACAGAGGAGAGCAGAATTTCAACAGCAGATGTGAGACTGGTGGCCTTGGCTTAAGAGGTGTGGTTATGAGGCCTTTTTTGTACACAGATCGAGAATAATAACACTGCTACTACCTCTAGTAGTCACGAGTTTAGCCTTCAGAGGGAGAACAGAAAGATGTGGCCATCGGAGGAGAACATAGATTTGATGCTGCATTGTGCCTGTTATGATAGGAGACTGTCTGATACTAAGCAGTGCTGTGTAGACAAATAATTCACTTAATGTCGTACAAAGTAAAAATGAAATGTGCAGACAAGGCTATCGACTCGTTCGCAATACATTTCAGTGATGTTGACATAATGCTGATTCAGACTTAAGAGTCAGAGCCAGTTGGAGGCGGGCAGAGTGGCTATAGGAGGATGGCTCGGTAACTCGGGGGGATGATGGGTTTATGCAAACATTTTAGTGATGATTCTGATCACGGTTATTATAAAGTCAGACTTTGAGTGCATCTGTCTGGTTCTCTCTGTGTGTATGTGTGTGTGGCTGTGTGTGTGTGTGTGTGTGTGTGTGTGTGTGTGTGTGTGGGGGGGGGGGGGGGGGGGGGGGTACAGCGGGACGTACAGTGGCCGCTTGGGAACCGGAAGGTTCCCAGTTCGATCACACGCTCCCCAGAGTACTGTCAAAGTGTCCTCGAGCAAGACACTGAACCCCTAATTGCTCCCGATGAGTATGTTGGTGTCTTGCATGGTTTCCTCTGCCATCGGTGTGTGTGTGTGTGTGTGTGTGCGTGTGTGTGTGTGTGTGTGTGTGTGTGTGTGTGTGTGTGTGTGTGTGTGTGTGTGTGTGTGTGTGTGAGTGAGTGAGTGAATATATGCACAATAAATGCACCATTTACAAAAAAACAATGTGCACAATCAAGTGCACTACACACGAATGCAAGCACACAGGCATGCACATGCACGCACACAAAAGGTTGTTTACCACAGGGGAGAGATGCTGTCAATTTAAACTCATGCGAGAAAGCAAAGCGGGTTAGGTATTAGACTAATTAATGCAACAACGGAGCTGCCTCCCTGCACAGCATCCCACAATGGCTGAGCTCTCCGCAGACAAAAGGCTTAAGCACCTCACTCATTTAAGCACTGATGAATTGGCCTGTCTCAACCCAGTGCAACAAAAGCCTAAAATTAGAGGCAAAATAAATACATCTGAGGGCAGAGAGCTGCGGCAACTCAGCAGCTTTGATGTTGGGTAGGAAAGAAAGGATTATGTAACTGCCAAGAGTATATGAGAGAGAGAGAGGGAGAGAGAGAGAGAGAGAGAGAGAGAGAGAGAGGGAGAGAGAGAGAATAGATGAACATAAATTGTCTGAAGGAGAGAA
>NC_139704.1:42305155-42356414 GCF_964188405.1 Protomyctophum parallelum | reverse complement strand
GAGAGAAAGACAAAAAAAGTGATTTACAAAAACTAATGAAAACAGAAAAGTACCACACAACCACCTGAGAGAAAAAGGGATAAACAGCGTGGGTTTCTTCTCCTTCCAGTCGTTGTCTCGTGGTGCGCGGCAGGGGGGCTGTGGCGTATATTCAGGGGAAATATATTGTTTTTAATGAGAAAAGCTCCGAAAGGCAAGCGGTTAATGAGAGCAACGCAACTTCCATTCCCCAGTGCACAACTCCAGGAGAAGTTTTTTAATGTCTTTACTACGAAAATATGAATTGACTAACTCATCTCAAACTCGCTCACCAATCCTCATTTAAAAACATGACAAGATGGGGCTTTCAGTACCCTGGGAGACGAGAATGCATTTACGAAAACACCCATACATCGTGGTTTGGTCTCGCATGGTAATGGCAAACGTATATAGGCTGGTGCTCTGAGTCAACCGAAGGAGGTTAATCTCAACTTCATCTTAAATCCATATTCATTTAAATCCATTATAATAATGCATTGCATTATACATTGCTCAAAATTTTACAGAATGCTGCTGCTAGGCTTTTCCCTAAAACATATTACTCTTCTTTGAACTTCCAGTACGGTTATCTGTCTGTTTGAGGATTGATTATAAGATTTTACTGATTACCTTTGGCACTCCATGGTCTGGCCCCTAATTACTTTTTTGAGTTATTAACCCCTTGCGAGCCTGTGTGCAGCGCGACGTCCTCAGGCAGTAGTAACCTGCTAGTTGTTCCTGAGGAGAGGCTGAAGACAAAGGGTGACCGTGTCTTGCCGTCAGGGCTCTTTGATTGTGGAATGGCCTGCTTAGGTTGTTCCAGAGTCGAGGAGCAATGACAGCGTGCAAAATCAATGACTTATTTTAAACCACTTCTTAAAACATACATGTTGCAGTGCCTGCGGCTGGGCTGGGCACCATACAAGCATAATTGGCCATGTTCGTTGTTCGTGGGAGCTGGGCAGGGAAGTACAATCGTTGTTGCTGCACCAGTGACTCCTACAGGCTGGTCAGGGCGCCTGTCAGCAGGGGTGTTGAACTGTGAGGAATAGGGTGTTCTTCCTCACTGGCATGTCAAGAGAAGTGGCAGGCGATTCCATGTGTATCAGAGGACATGTTGTTTCAATACCACACCTACAAAGGACCAAACAGTCCAAAGACCAAAGCAGTACGAGTCAGCAGTGGCAAGACTATACACATAGTGAGTGGGGAATTCAACGACTAAATTGTTTGTCAAATTTGTAAAAACAAATACAATTATACTAATGAAAAAAAGGATGGCTCATTTCATTTTACTTTTATGTAAAGCACTTTGAAACCTTTTTGCTTCATAAAGTTATTATAGTCATGAAACAGAGGCTGTTATTATCATTATAATACTACTACAATTATTAATACTAATAATAATACAAACAGATATTATTTGTGGAACAAATATAACCAATGGATGAAATATATTACCGTAAAGAAACCTGGGAGCTTGAATTAATGCTTAAGCATCTCAAAATGAATCAAGAGAATCTCAAAGCATCCAAAATAAATATACTTTTCCCTCGTCTGTCAGTGTTGTTGCAATGCATTTTAAATATTGCTGAGGGCAGGGGCACATTATACTTCACTGTGTGAAGCTAAGTGGCCCTCGATTTCACCAATATCACATGGTAACTAGTTACCATAGTACTGCATGGTGCATCTGGGAAATGTTTTGATGAATTCAGGCCGCCCACCCCCATACGAATGCCATATGAATGCAGATAGAGACATATACAGACACACAAAAGCATGGCATACACACACACACAATTACAATTGCACACGCACACACCATTGTTGTCCTGAGGATGCACAGTGCCCCCAGGTGGACTGAACTCATCCCTGCAGCCTGGCTAAACAAAGCCAGCGGGTTCTGATGTATTTTATTTGCGTACCAAGGAACAACAAAATACAATGAAAATTGCAGGAAGGTCATTTGTTAAATGTTTGTTTTTCAGATTCAATGTCTCGCCCCTTTATTGGGAAAACAGATGAGCTTTAATTGGTTCTAATTGGGAGTTAATTCTTTCTTCGGCAAGAAGTCTGGATCAGAACAGACTTTTTAAGAACTTCTAATGCTTCTCCATCGAGACAGCTTTCAGCTGGGTGGGACAGGGTTGCGCTGGATTAAACAGCCATTACAGGATTTATAGAGCAGGTCTTTTTTGTCATCGCTGCCTCCTCAGAGTACCTCTCATCACTTATTCTCTCGTAATACATATAAGCACCATTTCCTCAACAGACGGGGGAGGAATAAAGAGAAAGACAGAGATGGAGGGCAGAGAGGGGAGAGAGTGATGGAGAGAGATGAATACATACAATTAAATGGGCCCATTTCCTTTCATCAAATAGCCAAGTTAGATATAACTCAAAGGCAGACTCCCCCCCATACCCACAGTCACACACCCCCCCCCCCCCCACCCAAACGCAGCCCCACCCAAACGCAGGCCCCCCCCCCCCCACACACACACACACACACACACACACACACACACTTAAAGCAGTACTACGTAACCTTTTAACAACTATAGTCTATATAGCATATTATATCATCCCACAAAATTACAAAGTTTTGTTTAAGCAATACCAATCATCCTTCCATACATTTATAGACTCGGGGGGCTTGACTGAATTTCTATGTATAGCGAAGACATGCGAGTTTCATCCTGGTATTTGCCACGGCACCAAGGCCGAAATACCAGTCAAAGCGAAGACTGGTCAATCACAGCGCGTCCTCGCCAGACATGCTTGCAGGGTAATGAAGTCAAAGATGTTGGCTGACATCTGATTTGAGTCCAAAGTGGCCACTGATACCCCTAACTACATAGTTTTATCTGATAACCATGTATGCATTGCACACAGGCACATCATCCATTAGTCAGTCCCATGCCTCTCTCTGCTCCTCTATCTCCCTCTCACACCATTTGTCTTTCTACCTGACTGCTGTTGTCTAGCACACCAGCCCCGTCTAAATTCCTCTTTCCTATTTGAGTCAGCATTCATGCTGCTGCAACGGAGGAGATGGAAAAATACGTCAAAGCATTGCATAAAATTCCACATGTCAATTTTGCAAAAGGTAACTGAGAATTGACATTTTCATTATCCCGGTCACACTGAATACAGACAGGACTGTGAACATATCACGGTCTCTGGAGCAGGTGGGATTTCAGTGCATTGACCATGGTAGGTGCTATAGGTAGAATAACATACAGTATCTCTAGAATATTTGCTGAAAGACCCCCTTTACACATGACATTAACATGTGACTTAGCAGGTGATCGGACTGCAATTGGATATCACTTGACCAACATACAAATACAGTTGTTTATGCAGCCAAGATGCATTGAGAGGACAGATAGTGATCAGATCAGCTCAAACCAACTCCAGAGGTACAGTCAGGGACACATTGTGAATTTGTGATACTATCGACCCCGAGTGGCTCGATCATCCAGGCGGAGACACATCTTCAGGAATTGATTTTAATCGCATTCCAAACCACCAAGAAATAGTTAAGTCATATGATATCTACAGACTACAGTAGATGCAATTTAGGCATTTGGCAGACGCTCTTAATCGATTTACATTAAGCAGGAACAAAAACATGGAGATACATCATACATAAAGACTAGTTATCATGAATCATACGTAAGATAAGAACATAACAGTGGAATATCTATATAATGAAACTATGCAAATATACTATAGTGCTATGTCTACATAAAATGCTATCTAAGTTACATAAATTGAACCTTTGCATTCGCCTGTATGGTCGTCGGGCTAGGGCTAGGCCTACAGCTAGTGCTACGGGTCAAGATGGAGTCTGAAGAGGTGGGTTTTCAGACTATGGCGGAAGATTAAGAGTGAGTCTGCCGTTCTGATTTTAATAGGAAGTGCATTCCATAGTTTTGAGAAGAATCTGGACACATGTTAATGCCAGGTGTAATCTGGCTAAAACCTAATCTAAATTAGATGCAATCTAGATTAGACACAAGTTAATGCCAAGTGTAAAGGGTGCCACTGCCATCTATACTATTCCAGATTATAATAGAAGGGGGGCTTGTTTAGAAAATAATAAACTACATATTTGACTGTAGGAGGGTATAGAGTTGAACTTTGTAATTCGTAGGTTAATTGGATCGCGCCCCTGTGCAGCTCAACCGCAACCGTGACACTCATAATGGCACTGTTAAGAATTAGGTCTTCAACGGGGCCAAACTAACTAAAACTACATGTATTAATGGGTCAATGAGGGGAAACGGTTCATGTATTTGCTAACTGGTCAGTGTACAAACTGTGCATGCTGACAAAAAGTGTGGTGAATGTATACATTAACCTTAAGCTAATGTGCTCATCAAGTAGGTGGGTGGAATATGCTATTCACTGACAGCAGAGTGAAGTTCTCTCTATACACATTGTGATTTACATCACTGGCATTGTACATTCTGCAGTGCTAGAGTTCTGCCCTCAAAGGTATACTTTATGAATAATTCATTCATATCAGATGAGACTTATTAATGGCTTACTGGCCTCAAAGACTCTCGGCAGATTCAGTATAGTTATATTATAGTTCTGACTTTGAGCATGTACTCATGTACTCATGTCATGGGTGCACAGTAAAATCCTCAGTTGAAATTAAAACGGACAGTTTCACTGTGAGGATGACGACCAGCAGCTCAAGGCCGTTACAGTTAATGGTGTTGCTGTCTTGGGAGCATGACCACGGCTTATAATAAGGACTTGAGTCCCTATCAGAGCTGACATTGTGCAATTAAAACGGCGATCAAAGACCTGGGTTTGCAAATTAGACGCAGTAATTTGGGCACACTGCAGATGTGAGGACTGGAGGTGGTGCTCGGTCACCCTGAAATGCAGTCCACCACCAATTGGAAGAATAATGTTTTAACCACCAGAAGAAGTATGAAAACTTACCACTTAATGAACATGGTTAAACACAGTTGCTGCTGTATACTATAAGCCTGATTTATACTTTAGTACGACAGTGTGGCATGCCAAAAATAGATACAAGCTACAAGTTTGTAGATCAGTTTTCTTCCACAATGACAGTCAATGAACAAAACAGGACTTTGGAGAAAAGAGTCCATGTTACAGTAGATTACAGAAAACCTTGAATTATCTGTAACTATTCAGGTTTCATTCTAACAATATGAAAACTATAGAGAACGTTAAATACCAATACCAACAAGCCCTTCAATTTCTACTATAACACTGACTGTATATTTTGATTCTTCATTGGCACCGATGCCTTTTTAGTTGACAATATAATGGCTTCATTTGACCACAAGATGGGGCTCTATGCAAACTATAGCCTGTGTTCACTGCTATGGTCTGGCATTATTTAGCCCAGGGGTTTTTCAAACTTTGCGTGCCCAAGGCAGTGGGCACACCAATGGGCATGTCAAAATGTCAAGGCAGACCTGTTTTTATAGCACAAAATAGATTATATACAAGCTCACAGCACATTGGAGATTTGTTATATTTAGGAAACTCTAAACGCTTAAGGACTGATTTGAAAAATAGTCCCTGGAGAAAATACTGATTCACAAACCAAATTCAATCATCCATTACCCGACTTATTACCCGCACTATCATGTATAGCCAACAATGACTCAGTTATTCAATGATGTTTGTCCAACACTGAGTCAGTTATTCAATTATGTTTATCCAACACCGAGTCAATTATTCAATTATGTTTATCCAACATGTTTATCACTTTGGAGAAAATATAAACAAGCATAAACGACACTACTAATTATGATAAGTTACTGTGCCAATTTTTGATTTGTGAAAATAGCAGATCTAAAAGCTCACGTCACAATGAGACGAGTTGTGAATTTGTAGATTGGATATGTTTGCTATTTGGCGTAAAACAAAGTAAATTGGGCTTAAGTGATTAAAAAAGTGGTACTACCAGTTCAGTGGCCTTGTGGTTAGAGTGTCTGCCCTGAGACTGGGAAGTTGGGGGTTCAATACCCCGGCCGGGGCATACCAAAGACCCAATGCCTCCCTACTTGGCACTCAGCATCAAGGGTTGGATTTGGGGTAAGTCCCTGCAACATACTATACTAGCGTCATGTCCAGAGGGTGCACTTGTACCTCAAGCCGCCTCACTTACGCTACATAAAGAAGGATAGGCCGCTCTTGCCCTATGGGCTACATGGCTCGGCAAGGCTTACTTATTTTATTTCAGAAATGTCACATGATCCTGACACACTGGATCTTCAGCGTGCACATGCACAAAAACACATACACATGGCCACACACACATACAGTACATGTATACAGTACACACTAATCTGTGTACAGATGTATAACACACACACACACACACCCTTTACCTCAGTTACAGCAAATCCATTGAAGACTAAACCGTGTGTTTGTGGTGGCGCCTCTACAACACATGGTAAATCCTTATAACCCTCATCATAAGACAAAAACAAAGCACTTGACATAGTGATTATGTGCTTTCTAATCTGGATCATTAAGCTCTTTAACCATTCCTGAGATCATGTGCCATGGCACTGGAACACAAAGAAACCAACCAAAAGTGGGTTAAAAAAAATAAAACAGCCAGATATAGTTTTGCCCGGGTCAAAATTCCTGGGTATGAAATCAGGGCTGGCAAGAAAATCCTGAGCTTTCCTTTTCAGCATTAGTTCTGCTCTTTTAATCCCTAATTAGTGTAGAGACGGAGGCAGAATCCTTTAGCGGTACGATCGATTAATGGACCAAAGGCACCGAGGCATCCTGGGAAGAACTGGGTTTGCCTGCCAAGGGAAATAAAGTACATCCTATGATGGGTTTGAGCATTAGCAGGAATAAATATACTGCATGAATGCCCTGTGCCTTCTACATGTGTCTAAAGGGGTCAAAATTATTCATTTCTCTTCATTATATATAAACCATCAAGAGACATTTTGGATATGAACCAGGTGCTTAATTAATTAGGGCTTTTTTTCAGCAGTATGCACCGTTATCGACCGCAGAGGGTGGTGAGGCTAATATGCTGCTGTGCTCACCTGCACAAGGTACAGGGGTTCTATAGGATAGGATAGACTTGATTGTCCAGAGGGGGGAAATGTGTCATGGACACACATGTTGTAGTACTGTATATGCTGTAACACAACATAGTTCCTATAGGCGACCGATACAACCGGAAATTAACCGAAAGTGAAAACTCTGTGCATGCCATTTCCCAGATTGCGTTGTTGGTCAAAACAAGCTATATTCAATGGCCGATAACTAAAGAACCGATTGCTGTTACAAAATAGAATAGAAAGAAAATACGATTGTCCGTCAGTTAGTTCACACAGCGTTTGTTTACATCCGGTCCACACGTCTCGGTCCCGTGGGCCTTCAAAATAAGGGTCTTCACTAAAAAAACACTGGCGGTAGCGGATTTAATAAATGTATTTATTAATGCCTGGCATGCCATGTTGATCTGTTATTGTATTGTACTGTATTGTATTGTGTTTTTGTATGGATATAGTGTTGGGTGCTTGCACATATGCACACATGGCATCAACGCATGGTGTTGTGTGCTGGCACACTATACACTCTGTCTTTCTTTTATCTGTATTGTATTGTGTTTTTGTATGGACATAGTGTTGGGTGCTTGCACATATGCACACATGGCATCAACACATGGTGTTGTGTGCTGGCACACTATACACTCTGTCATTCTTTTATCATTCATTTTTTAAGAGCCTGCCCAGGCCCTTTGTGGTTGGAGTGTCTGTCCTGAGATTGGGAGGTCAGGGTTCAGGAAGAAATGCGACACAACTGCTTGGCACTCAGTATTAAAGGGACACTTCACCCTATTTGCAAAGAATATATACGTTAATGACGTTTAGAAGATTTAAAACACGTTCCTGGGGTCTTTATAAAACGTCATTAACATATATTATTTTGCAAAAAGGGTGAAGTGACCCTTTAAGTGCTGGGTTGGGGGTAAGTCCCTCCTCCGACACAATAGCATCAATGTCCAGGGGGTGTACTTGTACTTCACAGGGCCACATGACTAACGGAACTGTTTGTTCCCACGGCTACTGAATTACTGTGAATGCGCTGTCTTCATATTCCAATGATTAATGTTTTATGTAAAGCACTTTGAAATGCCTTCTGGTTGAAATGTACTATAAATACACTTGCCTTGCCTTTCTTCTACTTGGACAATAATGTCGGCCTCATTTTGTTCAATGCATCATGTGTTTATTTGACGTGTATATTTGACATTGTGCCTTCTTGTCTTCTGACTTTGTTTCCCTGTTTCTTTCTCTATTCTTTGCATTTATAACTCTTTTGTACAAAGTTTGTACAAAAAAGATTCACCCACACTTTTACACCTGTAAACCTGTGATGTGACAATAAACATCGAAGGTGAAGTTGGAGTCACCATGCTGCTACAGAGCTGTTGCTTCAGAAACTGTATTAAAAACAATTTGACTTGTGGCTTCAAAGCATTCAATGACGACTGACGCTACCCACAGTTTTAGTCTTAGCCATTCTGAAACATGCAACAGTACAATATACCACTTGACAAATACAGAGGCATGAAGGAAGAGCCAGACTGGGAAATGGTCTGTCTATTGTTTTCATCTACACAGAAGCAGTGTTACGGGTGTTGCTGAGTGGGGACTGACCATGCTGTTGAGTTCAGAGTCGTCGTAGCTGTCACAGGGAAGCATATGGGGACCTCCCAGAGGCTCCAGCCCTTCCTCGTCCCACATGTAAGTTCCTCCAGAACTGTTGGAGGGTGACAGCTCCAGTGAGGATCCATGCAAGAAGTCACCCCCCTCTGAGGACAGCGCCAGAGGGCTCCTGGTCACCTCCTCCTTATGACCTGCAGATGAGATACAATAACAAGAGTTTATAGCTTAACTCAGTTCCTGGAACATTAGCAAAAGTAGTAATAATGCCAGTAGCATTGCATTACCACTTTCAAATCAAAGGGTTGGATTGGGGGGTCAAATCTACTATCAAATGATTCCCGAGCGCGGCACGGCTGCAGCTCACCACTCCAAGAGATGGGTCAAATGCGGAGAACAAATTTCACTGCTGTAACATGTGTGACAAATCGTATGACTTTGACTTTGAACCTGACGTCTGCAGAATAAGTTATTCCTTATACTATATTGTTATTATGGTTGCATATGTCCATTATATTTTACAATCACTTATAGTGCATAATAATTATTATAATAATAATATAATAATTAATTATGAAATTTGGTAGCTTGTAAGAGCCGGATGTCTACATAAAGCATGAGCATCACCGGCACCCACATTAGAATATTGTCTCGACTCCTATTTGCCTTAATGCTGATTGTCAAAGGTTTTCAAAAATAGTGAAAATAGCACATATACAGGCTCACAATCGTTGCGATGTGGTGCATTATGAGCTTGTAGAGAGGCAATTCTAGTTTAACAAAGTAAGAGGCGCACGCACAACTTAAAAAATATATTCTAATCAATCACCTGTAAGGTCCATGTTGGCCCAGTCCATGGTCTCACTGAGGAAGTTCTGTAGCCGGCTCTGGGTAGCACTGCCAATCTTTCTGTTGTCAGGCAGGTCCACGTCACTAAGCCCATCACCCACGCTCTCAAAGTCATCCAGAAACTCTTCGCTGGTGTCCCCTCGCTCCAGAGAGGAGGCCGAAGACAGGGACATGTCCTCCAGGGCTTCCCCGACTGCCTGGCCAGAGCTTTCTGTTAACGGACCCCCTCCGCTTCCTTCTCCCTCACCTCCTATGCCAGAGCTACAGTCACTGTTACTGGGGGGGTCTGCTTTCTCATTCTCCCCGGGGGACACGAGGTCTATCGCTATATCCACGATCGCTCTGCTCACGGGGGCGGTCAATGGTCTGATGTCCCCTTTAACCCGCCCTGTGAATAGGGGCTTCTGCTGCCTTGCCTGCACGGGTCTGGACAGTTTGTAGCTAAGAGACCCGCCTTCACTGCTACCCGAGGGCTTGTTGAGAACACAGCTAGGGAGCAGCGGCTTCTTCAGAGCACTGGGGGTGGTTGGCGTGGGAGCGGTAGAGGACAAGGGGGACGAGAGTGTGGTGGACGTTGGAGAGGTGTACTGAAATCCGAGACCATCGAGACCGGCACCCAAGCCTCCCAGGCCCAGGCCCACCCTGCCGCTGCTCAGTTGTGGGGGTTTGAGGAAGCTGACGCGTGGTGGGCGGAGCTGGGTGTTGGCCAGGGGCTTGGCCAGCTCCACGGCCCGGTTGAAGGAGAAGGATCGTATCATAGGCTGGCTGGTAGGCGAGGGGATCTGCTTGAAGTGAGTGAAGCTGTGCGAGCGCACCATGTTGTCTGGGGCCAGTGTCGTGAGGCCTTCACTGGACTGGGGCAGGCTGTCCTGAGAGCTGCTGCGGTGAGACCCAGGGCCAGCCCGGGGGCGCACCAGGCGCGATTCGCACCCAGACGTTGCCCCCGGCCGAGTGGGAGAAATGGACCCATTCTGGGCTGATTTAAGAGATCCGTTGAGCGGGCTCTGGGCAAGCTTGGTCCCTGCTTTGGGATTCAACTTTGAGGTCTGCTTGGGAATGGCCTTGGGGCTAGAGGTGGCCACCGGTGATGGGCCCGACCGCCGTAGCCTCAGGGGGGTCCCTGGGGCTCCGCACTTCACCACCTCCTTGCTCGTTGAAGAGGGATGAATCTTATCCTCACAGCCTCCCACCTCAGGGTTGGTGGAGGTAGCGGGAGTATTACCTCCATCTCTCCGCCATTTCAGTGAAAAAGAAGACGCACGGACAACACCATTAGTTACCGAATGGGTGGTCTTGACCTCCTGGGTAATGGGAGTTGTCTGCGGGGTGCCATTGGACAAGGAGCCAGAAGATCGGGCACCAAATTTAGGCAGTCTGGACACCATAGCAGACTTGATGGGCGCCTTTTCTTCCATTAGATGCCAGGACTGGCATGGATGGGCATGGAATCACACAGACCTAGGAGAGACAGACAAACAGACAGTGAGAGACAGATAAGACTGTATACTATTTAACTTTTTCAATAAACAAACTAAAGTATATTTCCTTTCCCAATCAGACATAATTCCCCTCTTTATAATTATCCCATTCGTATCCTTTATTCAAATGGGCCGGCGGACCTGATGACATCATTTACTCTGACAACTACTTATTGCTAAAAGCTATGCTAGAATAAATAATTACATTACGCTAATTTAAGCATTCTGTTAAGGTAAGCGCTAAACGCCACTGCCAATTTCACCTGTCGTTCGCCCTTAAAGTGAGACATTATTGAGTCGAACTGAGAGTAAAGACATGGGTCCACAATGTGATGTTTTATAAAGACGGCACACTTTTTATCCTAAGGTAAAATATCTTGCCACTAAATCCCTCCAAGTTAAAGAGAATAACGTTAGTATCAGTTCTACAGCACACTCCACTGAGACCGCACGCACGCACGCCCTCGTCCTCTTCTAAATGCTACATACTGTATGCATGCTGTTGTAGTAAGGCTTGTGTGTGTGTGTGTGTGTGTGGGGGGGGGGGGGGGGGGGTATTGGGCAAGGTTTATCAGATGAATTGGGACTACATCTGGTCTTGTATCCTTGGCTTAATGGTTACGATTTAATAACATTTGTCTCATCACTGATCTTCCGGGCTGTGAGATCATACAGTACAGACATACAGAATGATACTAAAAAGGTGTTATAGAACTATTCAGAATATGTTGTCCTTGTAACACTAATTAAACAAGGCTGGCTAAGAACACATTCTCATCTATCATACCTCCCAAAAGCAAAGGGGAAGAAATATGACAGAACAAAGACAACATTCAAGAAGATCACGAGCTGGTGTGTGTTTTGAGAGGAGGTTTCAAAAGGTTTCTGAGGAACCTTCCCATGTGACTTGTGGTGGCTGGCACAGGCAATTGGAGGACATGGAACAAACACATTGCCCAGGCAAGAGCAGGGCGGGATGGATGGAGAGAGAGGGCAAGAGACAGGAGAACACAGAGGCTGGGACGGCAGCCAGCCTGCTGTGAACAGTGAATGGAGGGTGAACTGGCGTTAGGCCGTTGGAGGGAGAACACGGGGCCCACTGCCATTCAGTTCCCGTCACATTCATTCAGTTCCAATCAGTCACACCGTGTGTGTCTACGTACGGGCTGCACCTGCAGGTTGTATCCGTTTGGCTAGTGCAGGAACTTAGCAGTGATTTCAGCTCCCCAGAGCAGCCAGATGGCAGGCGAGGTTGGTATACCAGTAAAATCCTCAGTGTTAATGTAACTCTGAGTGTACAAATGTAACCAAATGGATCCGAAAAGGGTCCATTCGGATACATTTGGTTACATTTGTACACTATACAAGTTACAAATGCATAAATGAACAGGAGGATATTTTGTTTTACTGTGTAGAATGTAGATGGATCCTTAGTGAAAGCAGCTCAACAGAAAATGCACCAAAGTCAGGGGGCATTCAGATTAACCCATTCTGACCGGGCACCCATTTTGGTGTCAGCATCATGTTATGCTTTAGCTATTTAAAAATAGCAGATCTACAAGCTCATATCGCGCCACCGAGTGGCGCGATATGAGCTTGTAGGTCTGCTATTTTTTTTAAATCGAAGAGCAACTGACATTTTTAGAATATCTCAGGTCAGAATGGGTTCATCAGACCAGTGTTCAAGTGTGTTTTGCTCTTTGCTTTTAGCTAAAAATGAATGAGTGCACATGAAAAACCCACATATACAAATACTAAATAATGCAACATTAGGCTATGTTTGTACTTTTGTACTCCTGTGTGAATGATGTGATGCAAATTGTTGATTTGTGATAATAATTGGGGTATAATGATGAAACTGATTTGACTCTACAAGGAATTCATATTAATCTTTTAGGAATCTGACATTTTTATATGGAAATAATTTCACACTATTTTAAAACACATTCCATGCCAGCTATTAAAACGTTCCTTGTGGAACCCGCTAAACCCGACTTTCTTCCCATTGTCTTTCCCTGCTAAACACGCTAAACACGTCTTTTGTTTTAGTTTTATCTAACTATAAATACACCAAGTGTGTGTGTGTGTGTGTGTGTGTGTGTGTGTGTGTGTGTGTGTGTGTGTGTGTGTGTGTGTGTGTGTGTGTGTGTGCGTGCGTGTAATCCACGTAACTCGAGAACCGTTCGCCCCACCAACTTCAAATTCGGTGTCGAGTCGGTCAGACCCACGGTTGTCCAGAACCACCCCAAAAAGGCTCTGCCCGGCCCAGCGTCTATATATGGAGCTGGCCTGTTCTGACATCATACTGACGTCTGCATAGACTCCATATTTGGGCATGCCTGACAAAGAACTCCATATATGGGCATAAACAGGACACAGACATATTATCTGGGTGTGGCATGCATTTCCAACATGCATAGTTCCAAGTAGGCCAGTGCCCAATGTGCACTGTTGTAGTGGCTCCAATGGGCTCTAGTATTTTTTACCGGTTGCCTCCTGGTCTGCTTTATGGAGGGTGACTAATCCTCCCTCCAATCTTTGGAGAGGACAAACTTCCATGATGTGCTCCATAGTTTGCTCCTCACCACACGCACATTTGTGAAGGCTGGCCAAGCAGTGGCCATGTTGTGTGGGGGGGCTATGTTTGATAATACTGGGAGCCAGAGGGAGTGGTGTGGAGCGAATAGTCCCGGTTATGGTTCTCATGGTGGTATTGAGCTGGGTGTCCACTCGGTGTGTGTGTGTGTGTGTGTGTGTGTGTGTGTGTGTGTGATGACCTAGACCAGACAGGGGCACAATATTCTGCTGCAGAGTATGACAGGGCCAGTGCTGAGGTGCGCTCTAGTATGTTTAATTCGACGTTTGATAACTTTTAAGACATACATGGTTTCCATCGGACATCGTGACGAAGATGACATAACCGGAAATCAACCCATCACTGGCTGGTGTTTAATGGCCGCATCCATCTCGCTCTGTTCTGTGTTGTTGTTTCGCATCGTGGTAGTGGAATATTCTTCGACTCGGTAACAAACGATGAGACTATTTTCGGGATGTACACGCAGATCCTTCACACAAAGGTCCGACATGCGGAAACAACGGTCGAACATGCGGTCGAACATGCGGTCGAACATGCGGTCGAACATGCGCTGCTCTCGTGCCTGCACTGCAGTTATGGTTAGGTTAGGGTCTGAGGTAGGTTGTCGGTCTAATGACAGTCGGACCAATAGTATGTCGGAACTAAAGCCTGTACCCCTAGTTTCAGCTGGACTGTTTAACCGGAGGGTTTATTTCCAGTTTCAGAAGGCATATTGTTACCGCGATCATCACTACTTTGGCAATGGGCCGTCGAATAAAACTTATTTTGACCATGAGGGGCACAATCTGGGAAAGGAATCCGAGATAAAGGCATTTGAAAAGATGTTTACAACGAGTGGACGTGTGCTTAACCCATTCTGACCTGAGATCAGATTCATACGAGGTTTCCGCCGGACACACACTGGTCTGATGAACCCATTCTGACCTGAGATCAGATTCTAGAAATGTCAGTCGCTCTTCGATTTTTCAAAAATAGCAGACCTACAAGCTCGTATCGCGCCACTCGGTGGCGCGATATGAGCTTGTAGATCTGCTATTTTTAAATAGCTAAAGCATAACATGATGCTGACACCAAAATGGGTGCCCGGTCAGAATGGGTTAAAGTACATTTTCTGTTTACTTCATTGCCTAGCAACCCAATGCTAATGTATCTGCCATTACGACGGCGAGCCATCATAAACCACTATAAAAGGAAAGGACCATAAGCCGTAGATTTACGGCATTGGCGCTCAACCCCTGAATTGGCTATAGTGTACATCAATAGTGAATGTGTTTTAATAAAGCAACCCCCACTGCCGCAAAAAAAAAAGAAAGACATGAAATGTTGTGTTAAGATTTGTGTATTTGTCCCAGTGCAGAGACAGAAGTTATTACTCTAGTTTGTGTGCCACAGCTCCCAAGGCAGCAGAAGGGCAGTAATTCTACTCCACATGGAGGGGATAGGAGAGGAGTGGTGGTGTGCTACAATGAGAGTCCCCTGTCTGGAAAGGGCTACAGCGTTACACTATGCCACACACTGACCCACATTCACCATTCACACACCACCATAAAAAATAAAAACAAACACCAAATACATTGCCGTTTCCAGGGCCATCTTGCTAGTACTAATCTGCTTCACAAACATGCGCACACACATAATATAGGCACACATAACATGCGCATGCCCACATAACCAGGTCAACCTTCACAGGCAGGACAGTCAAAGCCTCTTGGTCTAGTGAAAATGGTGGGGCAATGTGTGTCATTAGAAACAAGTCTAATTGGGGAAGGATGGGGGGATATCTGTTGCCAAAGCTCCCTCAGCATTAACTAGGTTCCATATTGATATCCAGTTTGACACATCCACCATCACATCATGTCAGCAAGTCCACCAAATATCGCCCCATCTGGGTCATCAGAATAATGACCACAAAGCCCCTCCAAAGAGTCCAAATACACTTTATCCCTTTACAAGAATCTGATTGATGGATCTAGAATAGACTACGTAGTACGTACAGTATACGTAACCTTGGTTTAAAAACCAAAAAAAGGTTAGCCACTAATTTATACATATTATAGTGTTGAAAATAACCTTTCAATCGAGAAACCTGATGTGTGACTGTGATGTGTCTTTTATTTATATAAATTTGTCTTAAAATTACATTTAAGATAGCATTAGTCTATAGTAGATTATCTATACTGTAGATTAAATGAGAGGTCACATGACAAATACCTGATCATACTATATTTCAATACATGTAATATATTGAGTATTACAGATTTTCTCTACTATTTCCAATTTCAGGGCAGATATGAATCTGCCATTCCGCATTGGGGCTGATGTAATTTGCTTGCGGCACAAGTACACTGTGAGCAATGTACTACTTGTGGCTGTGCCTCAAGCAAATTCAATCAGGGGCCAACACAGTACACGGACTACATTCCCTATCACACAGTGGTCTTTTAAGTCCAAAACAGCCCACAGGATAAACAACAAAAAAGGCATTTAGGCAAAACAGCTGAACTGACTGTGACACGCATTCAAAGGTAGGGCAGTAACTCAGGCACACCATCTGTCAACTGCCCATGTGAAAGCATGCCCATCCCCCCACGGCAGTTTAGTAAATAAATATCCATCACCAGCATAATAAAACATGGGAAATACCCTTTAAGCACAACGACATTAACCACGGGTGGCTTTGGCTAAGAACTGCATCCCTGGCCTATATGCAACCACTCATTAAGCCTTGATATTGGGGGTGGATACACAAATAGCACACCTAGTGATGTAACGTTGAGGTCAAAGTTAGTGCATGTGTAAAGATGCTGCACTCTTAAGCACAATGCATACTGGAGCCACAGTTTCTGTAAGAGAAGCAATGCAGATTGTGCAAACAAAACAGTCAAAGACCTTGATTCCAAAGCATGAATGCTAAACTGAGCTATTTGTGAGATGGTCAATAAACAGTCAAAGGCCCAGGCCGTAGCGTAACGGTCTGGGCACCGGACTGGTGATCCAGTCGCGGTGTGCCGCGGGTTCGACTCCCGGACCCGACACGGCCTTTACCGCATGTCATCCCCCCATCTCTCTCCCGTTTCCTGTCAGCCTACTTTCTATCCCTTAAAAAATCAATAAAGGCGTAAGCCGCAAAAAAATATCTTTAATAAACAGTCAAAAAGAAAATAAAGCTAAATTAGGCACAATAAGTGTTAGAAAGACTTTCATTAATTAATGGTACAGTAGAGCTGCACAATGACAAAAATCCTAATCCTTTACTTTTATTACTTTGCTGAATGTTGTAATAATCACAATTATGAATCACAATAATTAATCTTATTTTATACTATTTGTAATGGCTTTGTTGTCTATTGCTTGCTGCCATACATTAGTATGTAATGATTCATTGTCTATTTTTTACTGTGCCTCTGTGAGCCTGCTGGGAGATGGATTGTATGATGTTCTTAATGGTGAGGACTGAGACAAGGGCATGGAGTAACAGCTGACCAAAAAAGTTATTGCCGGCCCAGGCGGTGGCGTAACCGTCTGGGCACCCGACTGGTAATCCAGTCGCAGTGTGCCGCGGGTTCGACTCCCGAGCCCGACACGGCCTTTACTGCATGTCTTCCCCCATCTCTCTCCCGTTTCCTGTCAGCCTACTGTCTGTCCCTTCAAAAAACCAATAAAAGGCGTAAGTTATTGCCAATTTTCACACAGTACAGTATATAATTGTGAAACCGTGAAATCATGATTTTCCATTATTTCTGATTACCGGTAATTGTCCTTTGATTTATGGATATGCACTCAATGATGGGCTTGGGATGGAGGGTATTGACAGACAGACGGATACATAAAACAGACAGAAAGAGTAACAATGAGAAAGAGAGAGAGAGAGAGATCCTCCATAGCTCGTGCAGCTGTTTATTCTCAGCAGATATCTGCAGAGATGATGACATCTTTTGGTTCTTTCCTAGTATACTGTATATTGGGGGAGAGAGCATTCTGACACCCTGCCAGCGAGGAGTTCCTGCCTGCCTTCTTTTCCGACCCCAGTAAGCAAGCACTGGGAAGATACACAGGAAGGAAGGTTTAATATGTGAGCGAGTGTGTTGTTTGTGTTTCTTGGTTACTTTACACTGTTCTGTGGAGTGCCTTCTACCCAAAAAAACCCCCACAAAAAAACACATATTTTCCCACATAAAAGTAAAACCACCAATAAGCTCCACCAGCAGCCAGAACAGGTCATTTGTTATTGCAGCAGTGTGTACTTTTTTATGCTACAAACCTTTATATCAGGTTTTAAGGACCATATCAAATACAATATCTTTTGAAAATCAGCATGTCCACATTAACACTCCATATTTCACCGGTGTACAGTAGTACAGAGAAGTTATCAGGGACTAGTGTCACCAGGCCAAAGAAAGACGTGCAAACAAGGGAAGGAGGGTTATATATGAGGGATCTGCAGCAAGAACCAGGTCATTTGTTTTGGCAAAGATTTCACTTTCAAACGTGCGTGCATGCACAGACAGCAGACACACGTGTGTGCGTCCACACTCCACACACACACACACACAGTCACACACACACACACACACACACACACACACACACACACACACACTGCAGGGCAGCATTCTTCAGGATCAACAGGACGGACGCATATCAGATGCGACAGCCCCAGGGCTCTGATCTATTGGGTCAGTGAGGCTACGCATGAGTGGAGCAGCACTACTACATAAAATAAGGCCCCTCCCCCATTCAGCTTCACCACAAGGTTGGTCCTCAACTCCCAACGCTCATATACGTAGCACCCAATCACAACACAACCTCAGCTCCATCACTCAACAGCATAATGTGACACGGGTTACGTCACCGCTTCCCTCATTTACCTTCGCTCATGTGTTTTCCAAGTTTATGGAGCGACTCGGGAGGCTTTTTATTTCACTCAATTCGGACAGTGGGAAGAGAGCCAGCGAGGCAGAGAAAGTAATAATGTGTGTGTGTGTGTGTGTGTGTGTGTGTGTGTGTGTGTGGGGGGGGGGGGGGGGGGGGGGGGTGTGTGTGTGGGGGCGGGGCACTTCCTCCTCACACAGTGGCCTCGAGCAACAGACAATTGTCTGTGGAATGTTCTCTCATATTCTAAATTCTTTATTTCTTTCACTCATTCCCTCCACAGACTCTAACTTCATGACCAGAGATACTAGTAAGCAAATCCAGCAGCTGTCTGATGGGGATACTATCTGGACCAGGGTGTGAGCTAAACAACCAGGAGGAGCGTGGCGAGTGGTGAAGAAGGGAAAACGCCTGGAGGCGGGAAACACAAAGGGAGGAATGGGGGAGGGATGAAAAGGGGTTGAAGAAGGTTATATCTTCTTTGACAATGAGTGGTCCTTAGTTGGCACGGCTTAGCGGGCGTCTACAGTAAACCTTGCTTCTCTTTCTTCTCCTCCCACATTCCCTCTATCACTCTTTCTCTCTCATTCTCTTTGCTGTTGTACAGCAGAGCCAATCTGCCAGTCTTGTCTGTGTGCCAGAACTGTGGCCTCTTGAGACTGTAAATCTAACCGTCATTTGAGCTGCAGAACTAATCAATTGTACGGATCAATAACTCCATAAAATGAGTGGTGAGTGCAAGATGGCACCCGGGCCAGACGGACATCACTCTCAGACAAGAAAGTTAACTTTATTTGTATGGAAGGACACGCCCACATACAGTACATAGTAGTATGCAACATAGCTTCCCCCTGTTGTCTATGTTACAGATCTGGTTTGTTTTAGCTTTAAACATGAGCTAAATTAAATCCAAGATGAATGTTAATTTTGTGTACAGTACAAACTGCACTGCTACCACAGCCAATGAAACACTGGACTCCTTTAAGTCACCCACATATTTGTATTCATTAGCAGCTCAGTTGGTCTTTCCACAGTTTCCATCAACCATTTGCAGCTCAGTTGTTCTTTCCATCAACTCTCTAACAAACATTAAACTATGGCAGGCTGTTTCATCATATACTGCACTAACTACAGCATTATTACAACATTCCTGTTTGCTAGTATCAATATAAACATTAGACATACACACTGCAAGCAGACAATTTGTATTTTACTAGTCACCTGTCTGTTGTTTGTAATAGTACAAATAAGCACTACGGCTATATATCTTTAGCAACTAATAAAGAGTCTGATGGTTGCTGAGATGTAGTGTCTTGTTTATTAACTATTGTTGAATGGTAAGGAGAGGCCAGGCACTGGATCTCCATCCATGCCCTCGTATAGCCATCTTCGGGGACCCCAGTGACACACTAACCCTTCAATCCACCCATGCAGATGTAATCGCATTCACCTCCCTTTTGGCATGAAGGAGGATTCTGCTCATGTGGAAATCCCCTTCCCCCCCACCTATATCCACCTGGCTGGTAGACATGATGTTTTTCCTAAAGCTTGAAAAAGTAAAATTCACAATTAGAGGCTCAATTGAGAAATGTTAGATGGCAACCCTTCATATCACACTTCAACAACTTGGTAACACTCCCGAGCGATCAGTTGTAATTTAATTTAACTACTCAGCATCAATTTCAATGTCCCAAGGAGGTATATGCATGCAGTAGGCTATATTACACAATATAATGTCTATGTCTATTTGGTAATTGACATTGTTTGTGTTTTATTCTCTGTTTATGTCATGTTTGTTCTTTTCTTCTTCTTTTTGTTTCTTTTTATTCATTTATTTTTCTCTTTTTTTGTTCATCTTACTTACTCTATTTATTTTTCCTTATTTTGTTGTATTTAAATTAATTTTAATTCTTATGTTTTGCCTCCCCTAGGACCCATGGGAGGGTGGGAGGGTGAACGGGAGGGTAGGCTGGGCAAGCGTGACCACTCTTGGTCATCCTGCCCAACCTAAGGGGAAGGGTTGCACAAATAATTTTAAAAAATAAACTGGGAATGTCACCAATAACAATAACGATGTAAGACTAACCTTGTACATCTCCCTGAATAAAGAAATATATTAAAAAAAAAGGAGAGGCCAGGTACACAATTTGCCTATTAATTGTGATTGAATTGTGCAGTCCTAAAGTCAGCAGAACAAGAAAGTACTAATGCGACTAATGCTTGATTATTAATGACCTTTGTTTCATTTGAACCACACAAAAACACAACATACACATTACACACACAGGCACACAGACTGGAAACGCCCCAAAGAATCCCAGTTCTAGGTTTGTGAAATGATGTGTTGTGATAGAATCCTTTGAAGTCAGCATCGATTCTCAGAGGGGTAATAATTCGGGGTGGTTTCTGGTCAGGGCACTAGTAGGCCAATCGCTCACTCAGCCATGAAAGGACCCGCAGATTGTCATTAGATGATGCTAATTGAATGAGACAGGGTTGAAAGCAATACTGACGCTTGCGCTTGGCTATAGCCAAAAGTGAGTGTGGGTAAGGGAACACCAGTGTGAGAGCTAACGCTAACTGATGCTAATCCAATGAGAAGGCATGGAAGCCGTGCTAATGCCATATACTAATGGATGTAAATCAAATGACGGCAGCAGAAACAGAAAGAGAGGGGAGGGACTGACATAGTACTGAAAGATGGGGAGACTTAGGAAGGACCATCTGATCACCATGCTGCATCACATTATGTGCCCTGCCACAGGAGGGAACACACACACACACAAAGAGAGAGAGAGAGAGAGAGAGAGAGAGAGAGAGAGAGAGAGAGAGACAGAGAGAGACAGAGAGAGACAGAGAGAGACAGAGAGAGACAGAGAGACAGACAGACAGACAGACAGACAGACAGACAGACAGACAGACAGACAGACAGACAGACAGACAGACAGACAGACACAGACACAGACACAGACACAGACACAGACACAGACACAGACACAGACACAGACACACACACACACACACACACACACACACACACACACACACACACACACACACACACACACACACACACACACACACACACACACACACACACACACACACACCCTGCAGACCACCCTCATCCACTCCCTCTGGATAGAGAAACACAGCTGTTACTGACTGGACACCAAACTGCCAAGTCATTCTGCACTCTGCCTACTTCAGTTCATCTGAACTGAAAGGAAGGTGGCATCCGGCCGAGACCGGAGCACAGGAAGAGGCTTTTCAGAGTGTGTGTGTGTGTGTGTTTGTGTGTGACAGACTCAGTGAGCACAGTCTCGCGATCGAGAAAGGCCGTCATAGGCAGACCTGTGTCCCGAGAGAAGACAGACTATGCACCCACTGCACACAAAATGAAGTGGAAACAGAGCTACACTTCCTAACCATCTGTCCATTGTACCAAGACATCAGAGACACATACTTCCCACAGATTACAACCACACACAGAGATTTTGAAAACATGACCAATGACAAAAAACTCCCATATCTGCTGGGCGAAGTACAACAATGTGCAAACACAGCAGCAAGATTTGTGAGTTGCTGTGATAGGAGAAGGATATCAAATGGAACACAACCACCCTAAAGACTAATCATTGTGTATATTCCTGCACTATACCTGCATCGAGTGACCTTGGTACATAGAATTTGATCTATTGAAGATTCTGACCTTCAAATGTACATCATTTTTGTTTTGATTGTATTGCTGTATTGTTGTATTCTTGTTGTTCTTTCTGCTTTGGCAATGTAAACGTATGTTTTCTCATGCCAATAAAGCCCTTTGAATTGAATTGTGTGTGTGTGTGTGTGTGTGGGGGGGGGGGGGGGGAGCACAGTGCTTTCAACTAGGGTGCATTTAATATTGATAGGCCATTAGGAGCCCCCATTAGTAGTACACTACCAGGGGGGTGGAGTTGTGACAAGAGCAGCAACATGTCCCCCATCATGAGACTATGTTACAAATAAATGCACAAATCTCTGTATGTACATATGTATATTACACATCTATAATCCACGCATCTCCAGAACCGCTCGACCCCCCGACAAACAACACATTTGCGCCACACGTCGCAGACAACTCGAGGGATTGCGGTGCCCGGTATCGAGTCGGATCGGCCGTTGTCCAGAACCTCCAAAAAAAGCTCTGGCCATGGCTCAAATTATGAGCAAATCCATTGGCATGGCAAACCTAGCCCCCTAAACATGCTTTGACAGGTTCCGCACACCTGTCGAACTCCCCACACTTGCCATTTGATTACTTAGTCAGTCCACTTTCAGTTTGCAGTGCACTCAACATTTGACGTTCACCATTGAACAAGAACTTTCCAGAATTACAGACCCCCCCCCCCCCCCCCCCATATATGGGAATGCCCATATATTGATAACATCAGTGAGCTGAGATCTCGATGGGCATCAAAGGAATAAGAACAGAGACATATACAGAGATATAGGTTACAACAGGTACTCTGACAATGGAGTATAATGGGTATTGCATAATTATTTCCTAACTCGGTCTAGTAATTATAATGGAGAGTCCGAGATCTTACTTGGAGTACCTCAACATTTGGGGGAAAATAGGATAGAACTTTTCAAAGGAAGAGGAGACAACAATCAGAGAAAAGCCATATCTAAAGTAAAATGTCTAAGGCTAAGGCTAATCTCCAAAGAGCTGCAGCAGCAGGGTTAGATTCTAATAACTGTGGAAAAAGTACCATAACAGAGTCTACCTCTCTGAAGTGATAACAGTAAAACAGGGATTATTTATGGTTCTTTTAAAAGATATGGTGCAAACTCAACCAGCCCCACCTCGTTTCGTGCTTCGCAGCGAACATCTGCCTCTAACTCTCATCCGCGGTGAAGTGCCGACAGTAAAAGTGCATGAGCACAACTGGTCCCTCGATATCACTTTACGAGTGCATATGATGTCACTGGGCCTTGTAAACCACACAGACACGCCTGATACAGGCCACATCAACAGCACTCTTCATAATAGTGTGTATAAAAGACTGGATTTTTACACAGACTTGGATTTTAGGGGGTTCAAGACCGAAGGTTTTGTTGTGCAGATTTATTCTTTTTCTCCTCTGCTAAGGTTTTGCTCATTCCTGTGATGGTAAATGGTACTTTTTTTAAATAAAATTGTCACCTCACAAGTGATAGGAAGTTGTGTGCAAGCCTGATACGTACCTAAGATTGTCAGTCAAAGATTAAAGGGAAACTTCACCCTTTTTGCAAAAGAATATATGTTAATGACGTTTAGAAGACTTTCCTGGGGGTCTCTACAGTATGTGTGTAATGTGGTTTTAGATATTTTAGATTTGAGCAGACTTTTTTGCAGAAAGGGTGAAATTTCCCTTTAAGGCCAGAGCCAACTTAGAGTTACACAAACAGATAAAGGTTGAGACAGTGAAAGCTTAAATTGGAGAGCCAAAACATGATAGTCATTATAAGAGTTTACTGTAGCTCCAAATCCATCCACCAACACTTTACACATTAGAACACATTCTACTAGACATAACATGGCTCTTAATGTGGTGAAATCTGATTTGGTCCTGTTCATCTCCATAGGGGCTCCGTACAATGTCCACACTTCCATCAACCTAATTGCATTTATCACAGCGGCACTCCAGATGCT
This sequence comes from Protomyctophum parallelum, assembly GCF_964188405.1. Lineage (NCBI taxonomy): Eukaryota > Metazoa > Chordata > Actinopteri > Myctophiformes > Myctophidae > Protomyctophum > Protomyctophum parallelum. The sequence continues at coordinate 42,332,225 of NC_139704.1, read as the reverse complement.
TTCTCTGATCCCACTACACACACCGACACATGTGTGTGCGTGCTAGCCTGTATAGTGTCTAGACTCAAGAGTCAGTTCTCCCGGCAGACAGCAGTATGTAACCTTGACATGAACCTGGCTGCTGGACCCTGCATCATTTTCTCAACTTCTGATTGGCTGTCTGAGATGGGGAGGCTGATAAGTGTCACCTAAGCAACGGCGGATTTGTTAGTCACTTACCGCAAAGTCATTAGAGGCATTTATGCAACTGAGAGCTACAGTGCACAGATAAGAACTCTGACATTTTTTAACCAAAGGCTTAATTTCTACTCTTCCTAGTGGAAATTGGGTTAAAACCACACACACAGTACTAAATTGTTGACTACTATAATCATAGATTGTATGTGTATATGTTGTGTTTTTATATGGACCTTGAGTCTGCAATAAAAACATTCATTGAAATGGATTATCTGTTATATCTGTCAGTCAATGTCTGAGCTTGTGCTCAAAGGTAATGGATGTCAGCTTTTGGCATGGTGTGTATCTCTGACTCAACGGCATTTGCTTAGTGCTTAATTCTGATGGGTCAATCAAGGCATTTTCCGGTCTGTTATTGCGTGATAGAATACCAATGTTCGGTTTACTTATTTACTTTGCAATACAGCTAATACTAAGGCAACTAAGCTATTTTTATTTTTTAATAATGGTTTGTGAGTAGCCATATAATAATATTTTGGTGAGTTAGTTCTGGCAATCAAATGGGTGTGAACTGTGAAGCAAATATGACACAACCTTAACCCATTCTGACCTGAGATCAGATTCTAAAAATGTCTTCTACATCCTGACAGTTTTCTGAAAAAGCTATGTTTCTATGTCAGTCGTTCTTCGATTTTCAAAAATAGCAGACCTACAAGCTCGTAGCGCTATGAGCTTGTAGATATGCCATTTTTCAATAGCTAAAGCATAGCAATAATGCTAACACCAAAAGGGGTCCCCGCCTAAAATGGGTTAATGTGTGCGTGCATGTACGTGCGACTGAGTGGAAGTTAGTGAACCATACACCTCATAACACAGCTTGAATGTACTTTAGACGTGGACCATAAAACAAGACCAACAGAGCCAAACAGTGGGGGGAAGAAGTTCAAATTCATGGCGTCGTTTTAATTTACTGTTTTTCAGTACTGAACTATGGCTTCAGGGGCACTATATTTCATTACTGCTTTTCACATAACCTGCAACCAATATTAAAACTAGAATAAATTGAATTGGTGCACACACACAACAACATGTGACATTGTGAGTATTAATTCAACTATTAACACATTTGTTTAAATTCCTCGCATGCCTCATACAGTAGCTATCTCCTTCCATGGAAGGTACACACTCAAATTAAGAGAGATATGCCATGAAAATAAGCAAGGGATCTTTCTATATGGACTTGCCTGACATGTTGAATTTTGTACTTCATCTCTCTGCTGTTAGAAGGGATACAGGTTCAGACTACTGTGCAGCTAAGGGGACAACAACGCAAACACCAACAGGCAATCCAAGTGTAAAGTACTGTAGCTTTTACAGCACAGCCAAAAACATGTCACCACTCACCATTGCAATAGATTTAGTAGAGGTAGGGCTATTATCTAACTATATAACACTTAAATATCCTGTTTCAGGATACGGAAACTGCTTTTTGGATTAATGACATCATGGGACAGCTGGGTTCCAAGATGATGAAAATATCCTATGGCAAGTTCATGATCTAGCCAGACAGCCAGCCAGACAGCCTCCCCACTAACTGATAAACAGATCATGAAAGTGTAAGGTGACCCTGATGGCACCCCACCCATCACTATCACTCAGGCTAATGGCCAACAATGATCACCTCTCTAAAATATTCTCATGATCCATTACAACATTACCAGGAACTTGCACTAAACAGGAAATAGTACCATTCTGAAAGTAGTATATCAGGAGGTTCAGGAAGCTGTGCTACTGACAGTATCGTTTATAACCTGTTATCAAGATGGGCAGATGGGCCTCTCTCTATAAGTGTTGGACTAAGGCAGGGATGTCAAACTCAAATACACGGTGGGCCAAAATAAAGAAATTGGTAGAAGTCAAGGGCCGGACTGTGTTTCAACACACGGGCACCGCGGTCAGGAGGACGTCCCAGGCAAATAGCAAAGAAGTGAATGCATTTAAAACTAAAAATGCAATATTATTAAGCTCAGTTTCCTGTTCTATGAGCCTCACAAAGCAGGACTTGTAGTATTATGGTGGTCTGTGCAATATACCAGAGGGCCAGTTCTAATACTAATTAAATATCATCCCACGGGCCAAAGATAATTCATTCACAGGCCTGATTTGGCCCCCGGGACTTGAGTTTGACATATGTGGACTAAGGCCTAAACACATAATACTTCTCACTGAACTGTGATCATCTAACCACAATAACCCTCAAACCCTGACATTTGGGCAATTCTTCAAACAATGGCACATTTTACATACCGGAAAAATAGCAGATCTACAGGCTTGTACAACAAGTATTATGGCTTAATTAGTTAATGCTGAAATACTGTATACAATGAATTGTGAAAAGGTGCCTACTGCTGCTGATCTGTACTGCGTGTTGAATTACACTGTACTTTAAGTCTTGGAACTCAGCAGAAGTCAATGCACAAGTACAGTGCTAGATCGATAAGTGCTGCTCTTAAACCTGCAGGGGTGCATGCATATAAACTCCTGAAGCAGCATGTTTGTTGTGGAAACACAAGCACAAATAAACAGCAAAGCTGGTCACAAAGCGAGTCACAAACTGGTAAACCTTATAGGATAGGACATATATAAACTGTCCCATATACTCTCCCATTGGACATGTTTGTATATACTGTATACCCATTGGGATCAAAAAAAGCAATTTTCTTATTTTTGGCCCTTTATGTCCATATAACACTAAACCAAACCCTAAGCCTGACCCCAACCTGAACCTCATTAAAATCATTCACGTATCAGGTCACGTATATATTGTCCTTGTGGGGATTTTTGGTCCACATGTGGCTTCCACCCAAACCTTCCTTAGATAACATGATATCACTCATGCTAGCCTGTAGAAAGTGCACAGTCAAACACATGCAGTGTATAGTGAACCCATTTGACACACCTGTGTCAAATGTGCACCTGCCATATGCTGTGTGCCGTGTAACCTGACTAACTGTGACCGCCTCCTCCTCGCTGCCAGTTGCCATGATAATTCCTCCTAGTCATGGAGGAGACGCGGCTTGATATTACCAATGCACTTAATGTGATATGCCAAGCCTTGCACAGTAAAACAGAGTATTAATTTAACTCTCAGAGTTGAACTCTGAGTTAAATGAATACTCAGGATTTGACAGTGTGTTAAGGTTCTGACTGTGCAGCGTGTCTTTAAATAGTGACCTTTAAATAGACAACGCTCTCCCTAAGGATTCATCGGCAGAGAACGGTTTGACTTCCTCTCTTCCTGCTCCATTTTGTCCTCATCTTCCAGGCAGTTCCCACTCATTCTATTCTCTCTGTCACTCCTCTCCGTTCTTTGCTTACACAGCACATTTCTATACAGTAACTGTCACAGTGGCACACTGAGCATTAGAGAACAATGAATCCTCACAGAAAATTGGATCATGGCCGGTGGTTAACTGTTATCATACACCCTACCTAGCCCTTACCTCATTGTGTTAGATCTAGTCGGAGTTGCTAGCTCAACAGATAATGCTAACCGTGGCTGTTGGGTTACCAACTGCCACAAGATAGTTGGCGATAGTATCAATGGAGCTAGTTCTATTCTACAGTATTTCAAACTTTCTAGCACACACTAGCTTCCTGTCACACATCACCTGGGTGGAGTTGGCTGGATGTGAGATACATGCCATATAAAGCATTTTGAATAGAGCAATTCAATGAAGTCCTTTATTTTCTGATGTCACACGTTGCCAATGAGCCTGCCATGCAAATAGCCCTATTTGAATCCTCTTTCAATGTGTGTGGTCAAGGTGACTTCAAACGTCCAAGGGATCAGGGTGCAGCCAGTTAATACATTGACCCCTCTCTGTCCTCAGTTTCTCTACACTGCATAAAGTGCAAAAATGTATCTTTAAAATAAAAGGTGGTCAGAATATCTCAGACTCTTCCAGATCTCATTTCCCCAAGAAATACATAATCAAAAATCTTGATTGTCACATCACAGGTTTACATGCAGGTGTAAAACAGTGGGTCAAATATGTTTGTGTGTCATAAAGTCATAATGCACATGTGAAATGAAACAAAATTCTAGTAGGTGCCACATAAGTGAGGTATGACGGAGACGTCGGAGAGATTTCAAACATCTACTGTACTGCAGCTGACCGAGCATGAATCAGGGTGACTCACCACTATATGGAAGACAATCAGAAGGTAAACCACGGTGTCATCCCACAGTCACAGTGCACAGCACTCATTAGTTCAAGTGACAGCCTGAGCAGGGAAGAAAATGATTAACTCTCATTTCTAACCCTAGGGGTATAAAGATCCTATACATCCCTGTCACATGACCCACAGAGGCTAGGAGGATTATTGAACGAGCCTGCCTGTATGGAGGTTTTATGGAAGGCAAAGCTTGGGTCCCTGTAGAGTACAACCACCAGCTCAGCTCAGCTCAGTTCAACAGCCCAAGGCTAATGCAAGACACAAGGGAATCACATGAAACGGTATGAGAGCGAGGTGGGGCGGGTGTCACATTATGCTTTGTCACATAAGATTTGAGCCACAATGGCTGCTTGGGTGATGTGCTGGCAAAACACAGGTACCAGATCATGAGGCATGTAACGATATGTTACATGCCTTTCTGGGTTTGGTTGCAATTTGAAGGATATAATATAGAACACAGAATAGTGTTCTCAGAACTGGTGAATAGAATTCACCAGTGATTCAGAACTGCACACATGCAGACTGCTTCCCTACTGCAGCTGTGTCAACATGGCTTTCATCATTCACATCAACAGACTCAGAGCTGTATTGTCATTTTCTCATCAAGGTGAAGATAGAAAATATCAGTTGCTAATTACACAGGTGGTTCACTCACAAAGGTTTGGTGTAATACAATCAAAGAAGTTACTCACTACAGTAACTTTTCCAGACTGTGGGAGCAATGTTTTAATCTAATAATGGCCATATATTATAATATTATTACGTGTTTGTTAAATCAATCTATACAGTATCTGAATCTTATATTTCTTAAATATTAAAGCAACAACATTGCCCAGGGCCAATGTAAGTAACAGTTAAAACGGTGGACCTAGCAGCAGTGGCCATGCGACCCAACAGAAACTTCCCACATATGTCCCTTAATACCCAGTGCAACTTATCGATGTGTAACTTGCCAAATCAAAGTCAGTAATATTTCTCAATGTAACATCCGAGGTGCCACAATGACCAGAAATAAACATGCACGTGAGCTCAGCTCACACACAGAGACAGAGCTATTCCAAAACCCTGTGTATCCTACAGCCTCACCACAGATCAAGAAGACGGGCTGATAACAGTGGCTAAGTATAGGACTAATGATAGGCCTCATACAGGCAGAGGGAGGGAGAGAGAGAGAGAGAGAGAGGGGATCAGATTCAAAGTCAAAGTCACATCATGCTCAGGCTCTGCACATATTATAGCCACAACACATACAGTAGGCTACTTAATCACACACTGCCTAGTGCCGAGTGCCGACACCACAATACAGCATGAAGTCATCTCTTGCCTGGGCCCTATAATTATTACCCTGCTGCTACAGTACCATCCTCATTGATTCTTAGCTACGGTCAGTACTCAGCAGAGTGGAACACATGGACACATAAAATCCCCCCTTCGACACACAAAGAGAGAAATATAGAGAAATACACAGTAAGACCCTCAGGGCTGTATTTTGCGTGAGTTAAGTACCAGGTCTTATTCCCTAACTTGAGTAAACTAAAGATCAATGCTCTTTGGCCACTCAGAATAGCCACATGGCATTGATCACGCCTCCAGGTCTTTAGTTTACTCAAGTTAGGGAATAAGACCTGGTACTTAAGACACGCAAAATACAGCCCTGAGTGTTGAAAGGGTCCATTTGTTTACATTTGTCTCTGAGTTACAAGAGGATAAATTAACACTGAGGTGTAGATTTGTTTGGAGGTCAATATGTTTATATGACCATAATACACAAATGAAGATGCACCCCAACAAACATGCAGCAACCTTGTGACGTAACAGATAGCACACATTTCAGACAATCTCAAGAGACTCCTCTTAGAAATTGACAGGAGGGCCAGTCAATGCCTAAAAGAGGGTGTCAATTCGACACCCTCTTTCAGGTAGTAGCCCTTCGTCTCTGCTAAAAGTGGTTGTTTTTGCATCTTATCTGTGTGGATGGAGTGTTCAACTCGGGGCTAGGGCACTTGAATGTATTCACTTGGAATGACTGCTATGCACTCCAATGTGCAGGGTGGTATGAAGGACTACTAATGTGCATTTGCACACATAGCAAAGATTCCAAGGAGCTGCTAAAGTAAATGGTGAAAGCACACACATGCAGACAGACAGCGAGATACACGCACACATGGACAGGAAAACCCCACACTAAACTACGATTTGGGGGGTCTTTCATTCAGAGACTCAGCTGTTGTTCGGGGGTTACATCGTAAACACACCCCCAGCCGAGATGGCGCGTCTGGGGCCCACGCCGACAGGTGCGTAAGGAACACACACACACGGACGGATGACTGATCTGGATGTGCTTGCCTTGTATCCATCCCCACCCATACGCACTGCGCAAGCACCCAGATAGTGTCCATCTCACTTACAGTGCGAGAAGCATGGAGGCATGCAGACATGGCATGAGGAATGCCCTGTCCTAATGTGTAGTGGGGCGTTGATGCCAGGGTGCTTTGCGCTGTCTGGGGCGCATAGGTCGTCGCCTGTAATGGCACGCAGACAACACACATCGGCTCATAAGACTTGACTGACAGCAGCTTTGGCCATGGTGTAAAAATATGAAGGTTTATGATTGTATTGAGTGTTGCAAAAGTAGGAGTGCTCACGGCTATAAGATTTGATGTTCTTCCTGACAGATATAACTTTATTACATTGGTGGAGGAGAAAAGAAGAGCCACGTGGGACAGATTTCCTTTTGGTGTGACAGTTTAATTATGTCACACAGTTCAATCTTAAATCAAATCAAGCAGCAGCACTATCTTACATGTATCTCTCCCTCGTGTATTAAATAGGCCTATATGTCATGATAAAGACATACTGTGGGCCTACTATAGGAATCAGTTTAAGCCCACCTTTCAGGTCTGTTTTAGACACATTCAGTGATGAATATTCCAACTGACAAACATTCTGGGGCCTTTCGTCAGGAATAATATAATCATATATTATGTAATTAGTTGCTCTTTTCATACGACTTAGTTATTATATAAAAGACTGGCTGTCCACATTCACAGTACAGTGACTTTTGTGAGTGGGAGTGAGGATGTAAATAATGGCTGGAGTTGCTTCTATAAGAGTCCACAGGCAGTTCACATAAATTGTGGAGTAATAATTTAACTCTAAGAGTGTAAAATTGACAGTTGTCAGTCCATGTTTACACTCCATTACTGTATACATTTTGCTGTAGAGCAGGAACACTGAGTGTTTCATTGTTACAGCTGGCCTCAGGCGCCACAGATGTGGACAGGCTGACTTGACATAAGATGTGAATCATGCACAGACCCAAGGGCATCTCAGCTGACGTAGAAAAATCCGTAATAATAATATATAACTAACAAGCAGTAACAAACCAGATGACAAGATACTTTACATAATATTTAAACTTTAAATAAATATTTAAAGTATCAGTAGTCCTACAGCCTCATACTCCTAGGCCTAATGCAAATTGTAACACCTATTAACTTCAATTCACTCACAACAAGGATCATTGATTTCACAAAATGTAAGAGGCCTAATATAATACAAACTATAATAGGTTTAGTTGCGCTTACCTGAAATATTATGCCGATATAGCATATTTATATCCATTTACAAGTATCCACCATGCTGGCTCTATTTCTTGGCAGTAGGCTAAGCAATTAACAACCTGTCTCCGAAGTGAAGTTTATGCCTCTCCCCATCTGTAGCATACAGTATTTCAGTCCAAAGTCCAAACACGTTGATATTGCTGAGGAATTGTTCGAGATATGAGGAGATGAAAGATCAACAGTCAATGAAGAAGTTTTGCTGGCTGGCTTGATGCGCGGAGAAGCTTTGGCTGTGTAACGATCGCAATCCAAAGCAACCAAGTCCGTATTCATATATTATCTATTACTTTTTTTAGGAGCCAATAAACTAAACTAAACATTTAAATGACATGCTGCAATTCCACCGCGGCTTCCAGAACAGCAGCCGTCTACAGCTACTACAATTACAATGTGTCAACACAGCACGCCACCGACCCGATACACTTTAACCACTATGTATATACTCTAAGCTATGGACGGCCGTGTACCGTGTGGTTCGGAAGCAACAAGCCTGGCGACACGACGGATCGTGACATGCAAAATTATCCGAAAATTATCCACTAAAAAGAAGAGTCATTCGGTCTAAAACTGTACCGTAACCCGAAATGACAGAATCCCCACTAAACAGAAATACATGACAGAGCCTCATTTGTTGGTGTCATTCCAACATCATCATCCTCTCTCTCTCTCTCTCTCTCTCTCTCTCCCGAGTCCCTCCCCCCTTCTGCCCTTCTGGGCGGAGTGGTCACCTGGGTCTCTCTTTCTGTTTGTACTCCTTCGTACGACGGTATCGCGGGCCGGAAATAACTGATCTACAAACTCACAGCGCGTCGCGGAAGCGACGCGCTGTGAACTTGTACATCTGCTATTTTCGGCGCGCGACACCAGTCGTGGTGGGTACGACGGCTTATACATTAAAAAAGCATCACGTAGAAATGTCAAACAAACCCGTGGTGAGAACTGGTGGAAATTCATTTTTCACGCGTCTTCATAATATCTGAGATTAATATAAATTATTAAGTAAGTAATTACAACGTATTTTGAACAGATTTTGAAAACAACTCGCAAATCATGTCTTCCTAGTCCTACTAGGTCCCTCCCACTGCGACCCCCCACCCCCACCACATCATTCATGATAACGTGACGTCAACACGCAGTTGTTAATAATACAATTATTATTATTATTATTATTACTAATTAAGTGTTACTATTTGAGAAACAAAAACCGGAATTATACATAAAATGACCAATCTGCAGAAAAGGGAAACATGTCTTGGTTGCATGTTCATATTTTCTTAAAGTTGTTATTAGTCGGTATCATCACAAGAGGGCAGTGTCTGCCTTGAATTCAGCCTAACTTCCATCTGCCCACTTCATTCCCCCCATTCTGTAAACTGGTTTGTTTCATTTTTGCTTTGGCAGTTTGGCAATGTAAATATGTAAACATAATGTTTTCTCATGCCAATAAAGCCCCATTGAATTTTAATATGAGAGGTGTGAGAGTGTGGATAGCATCATTGGTGGACCAAATACTGAAACCCATGCAGTACTTCAAAGTTCAAACTCAAACTAGGCTATATCTATAGATATATTCCTGGTCAAATATTACTCAACTAGCTACAAGTGAAAGTTGCTCATTCAATTTTGTAATGTAGTTAAGTACTGGAGTAGGCTACTTGCTTTTAAAAATATTAAGTATTCAAAATGTATTTTTAAAATACTTAAAGGACAACTTCAAAAAATTTCAACCTATATCTATTATCTTCATATAATTTGCTCACTAATGCTCTAGTGACATCATCGATGGGGAATCCAAGCTAATAAGCTTTTCTATTCCTGGAAAGTTAGCATGCTATAATGGAAGGCATTGTTCTGGTGTTAATACAAATAAATGAAAAATAAACAAAATCTTCTTTGAAAAAGAAAAACCTCACTGTAAGCAGGTTTCTGAACTGTAAACACTCGACAGCCTGAAACTGTTAAGTATTCAAAAGTAGAGTACACATTCCAAAGTACATTTTCCTATTCATATCAATGCATTGCTGTATTAAAAGTTTGACATTTTACCCCAAAATACAAGATTTTCCAGAAATCTTCAAAAAACAAAAACAAATAGCAGGTCTAAAGGCAAGCTCAGAACGGAATGCATCACAAGGTGTTGTGAGCTTGTAGATCTGCTATTTGATCTGCTATTTCTTCCTAGAAATGTAGTGGAGTGAAAGTCATGTGTCAAAGTGCCCAAGAATACAAATACTGAAGTAAATGACATACTCAAAAAATATACTCAGATAAGAGACAAACATGGAGACAACTAAATTACAAGCAAAAGAGGTTTCCCCACCTTTCCCTCTCCCTCCGCCCCCATTTTTTCTTGATCTCCCACTGTCTCTTTTTTCTCTCTCCCTCAAGTACAGCTCTCTCCCTGCATGCTACTCTCACATTCCATAAAAAGACTACACACACTGACTGAAAAGTCTTTGATTTTGTAAGAAAGGGTGGGGGTGGAGAGGAGAGGCATAGAGACTGGGCAGAGGAGGGGCAGATAAGACAAGAATGTAAAAAAAAAAAGAATTGGAGAATCAAATAAAAACAAATAAAAAGCGGAGCAGGTGGGACAGAGAGAAAGAGGCATGCAGCTGCAGGAGAAGGAGACAGAACAAGAGAAAACCCTGGTAAGATTTGTTATTTCTTTTTTAACTGAACAGAGTGTGTGTGTGTGTGTGTGTGTGTGTGGGGGGGGGGGGGGGGTCTCTTTAGAGAAAATTACTTCCTCAGCCAAAAGCTGAATGTCCTCTTCGTGAAACTCAACCCTTCATTTCCACTGTAATGGGAAATTATTGTGGTCTAGTGACTCAATGACCATCATTGCTTCCTGCAACATTATTGGAATGGCCGAAAGTAGCCTAATAGTGGGTAAATGACAGTGAATATGGCGGAAAATGAGAAAAGAAAACGAAAACAAATCTATAATAATTAGCATGGCAAATTGGCAGCCTGAGTCCTTTTTATTAGTGTTCAATTTCAGCTCAACCGTAATGGATATCAAGGAATGCATTGAATGCAGAGGGAATAATAGTCTGAACATGAATGTTGTTTTCATTTGGGTTTGCAGTTGACTCAGTAATATCAGTGGCCTGGTTCTGTGTTGTCTCAACCACACATCTCAGCCATGCACCTGAGCATGACCTTTGTCATCCCTCTCATGCTGAGCCTTCTCTCAGACCTGGTCATGGTGAGTACTGACACTTTAACTGTGTGGCCATGCGTGACAACTGTCTACTTTTATGCTTAAGCTACATCATGAGTGAAACTGAATTTAGGCAACAATTTTGTTCCATTTGTGCCCCGGCCGGGTTTGGTTTGTTTTGACAAAACACAGAGATGACAGGATTATTCCCAAAATTCAAACATATTGTTGTCTTAGTTGATTTCATGCAGCTGGAATTGTCAAACTCATCTGGTTGCTACTGCTCCAGGCGGGGTCATTTGCTGATAGGTGTTAAATGGTGGTTGACTATGGGGGAGAGAGGCCCAGTACTGTACGTAAAGAAAAAATGCACCTGTTTATCATCAGCTTTGGCGTGCGTTCAGGGCAGATGTGGGTTTGGCGTGGACTTCAAAGCTGCTAGAAATATCAGTGTGGAATTGTAAACAGACTACTGAGCTAGTTCCACTTGGGAAAAACATTGGGTTGTCATTCGTGAAATATACAGCTTACAAAATGCGACAAGCTGTTTCTCATTTCTTTGAACGTGATACACAAAGTGGATGAAAAACATGAGCTGTTTTGTTTCTCTAAACCTATCAAAACACATTTATATTGTGATTAAAGTTCCGGTTTTACAAAAGAAATCTGCAAATACCTTTAACATATCTGTCCTCAGTTAACCTGAAGTATGTCTACAAACTTATTGCAGATTTATCTCTGATGATGTCAATTCCCTACTCTCGTTTCTTGATACATGATACAAAGTGGATGGAAAACATTCCTATTGTTGTCAAATACCAGGATCAGTTTTACAACATATATATAATATATATACTTGACCGTTAACTTATCTGAGTGTACTTGTAACATAAGACGCCCTGAGGGCGAGAAGCAACCTCGCCATATAGGGCGAGGTCACATGCACGCATCCGCCTGGGTGACGGCAGACTGCCTGGCGAGTGCTGGCACTTTGGCAGGGAGGGTCAGATCAACATATGGAATGAATTCTGTACTGGCCATATATGGAGCGTGTCTTGAGTGTACAGGGTTTGATGAGGTCAGATCAACATAATTGTAATGTCAGAACAGGTCAGCTCCATATATGGAGATCTAAGGGTGGCAGCAGGGGCAGGGTCTTGAGTGTACAGGGTTTGATGAGGTCAGATCAACATATGTAATGTCAGAACAGGTCAGCTCCATATATGGAGATCTAAGGGTGGCAGCGGGGGCAGTGTCTTGAGTGTACAGGGTTTGATGAGGGCCCAGGTAGGGCCGGGCCTTTATTTTCGGGCCTGTTGAGAAGTTATAAGTCAAAGTCATACGATTTCTCACACACGTTACCGCAGTAAAATCTGTTCTCCGCATTTGACCCATCTCTTGGAGCAGTGAGCTGCAGCCGTGCCACGCTCGGGAATCATTTGATTAGTATAAGAACTCTAGTTCTCGCCGGCTGCCGGGCACAGCTGCACTAATAACTTTGGGGAGGGCCTGTCTAGAGTTCAGTCAAAAGGGAGACATTGAAGAGGAAGGACATGGTGGGGAAGGATCAACATATGGAATGCCAGAACAGGTCAACTCCATATATAGAGGGCATTGAGGTATATACAGATCTAGTGATGACCCAGTCTTCTCCATGTCTGGCTATCCAGGGTTTGATGAGGTCAGTGTTGTGATCTTCATATATGTAGCGTGACACGAGGCGTGACGGACTGACGGCCATATATGGTGGTGTGACGTGTCACGTGGTGTGAGGGACTGATGGCCTGGTGGCGTGATGGAACGACTGACAGAACGACTGACAGGTTTTGCAGGTTTTCATAGTAATCTGCGACCTATGGTCGCAATTAGCTATAAAGTGTGTGTGTGTGTGTGTGTGTGTGTGTGTGTGTGTGTGTGTGTGTGCGTGCGTGCGTGTGCGTGCGTGCGTGCGTGCGTGCGTGCGTGCGTGCGTGCGTGCGTGCGTGCGTGCGTGCATGCGTGTGTGCGTGCGTGCATGATAGGGAGGCAGAGCCCAGCGCAAACAGAGGCAGGCTGAGGAGAGACTGAGACCTTACATCGGCAGAGTGGCCCCAGGTGAGACTCACTGTAGGCTACAGTAGAACAATGTTCCTTATACAGTCACAATAATGAACAAATGTTTTATTATTATTACTTGCGCGAGCAGAGCGTGCGCAAGTAATGTTTTCGGCTGCGTATGTCGGTGACACCCTTGGCCAATCAGGGCGTTGCGTACGTATGTCGGTGCGTTGCTTGGCCAATCAGAGCGTGAGTTGGCAGCTTTGCATATGTCCCCTTGGACCCTTTGACCCTTTGGATTGCCTCCTTGTGTTGGTGGCATTGCTCGGCCAATCAGGGATTGGCTGTTATGTGGATGACATAACAGATTTAAGTTTATAGTATATATATTAACTATATATGTCAGATAACTATAACTATATTGAATTTGTTTCAATAACTTGAACGGGGTCTGCTTATAGCGCAGTAGTTAATGGTGGAGAGCCAGGGCGCCTAAACAGAATGTAAAGCTGTGTTCAGACTTGGATGGTTAGAGCGGTGCGATTATTCAAAGTCAATGCAAATGCGAACGGGAGCAACGCGACCTGGCGCAACACAAACGGGACGAACCGAGGTGAATATACATGTTCAAGTCTGAACGCACCTTACGTTGACAAGAGTCAGAGATAAGTTGCACACTCGGCTCGCGCACAAGTAGGCCAACTTGTGTGCAAAGTGCAAGTTGGCAGCTCGACAGAGTGCATTGTTTGTTATTATTTAATTATTTATACAATGACAATGACATCATTTGAAAACACATAATGAACCTAAATATATACTTTGTTGAACGAAGTCCCCCAGCGATCTATACAAGGCCCCCTCCGTTTTCCCACTACACCAAATGTCTTTGCCAAAAATAGCCTATCTATAGTATAATACATCACAAGTGCGCAACACAGCTGTGTTGTGAGCTGGTACTGTAGATGTTCTATTTTCGTCATATATTTTCGCTAAATATTTAACACAGAGAGCGTCACTGGGTTTGTAGTTAAAGGAGCACTTTGCCCATTTTCAAACATGTTATCTTATAGTCCTCACTAATGTTCATGAGACATGTACCATTTCTGTGTCACTGTCTCAGAGTAGGGATGTTGATACTTCAAGAACCTGCCTATACCAGTGCATCAGTAGGCAGGTTTGGTAAATTCAAACAAGAATTGATATACCCTTGTTTTTTATGAATGCAAGAATTGCTTCTATGTATAACTTTCAAGGCAGAGAAAGGCTGCTGTATAGTTTATTTTACCTTGAATTGAAATCTCCACTGAACAATGATGTTGTCATTGGTAGGCATGTTTCTGACCTGTTCACAGCCCACCAATGAGACACAGTGAGAAAGGATTTATAAATATTAAGCATTATAAGTTTATTGTGAGGACCAATTATAAGAAGATATGGTTGAAAATGGGTTAAGTGGTGCTTTAATTTGTAGCTTCTGGTAGAGAAATCTGGAGCTTTTCTTCCCCTTCTTCTTGAATAAATAAAATAATAAATACATAAATAAATCTAGATACAAGGGATGGTTTTTAATATGCCCATTTGTTTTGCTAAATTGTTTTGTGAGACTGATATTTAAATGTATGTCATTGATTTAAAAGTCAAGAATACTTCTGTACCCATGGCTGAGGCACTGGAGCTGCAGTTTAACTGCATTGACCTGATAAAGTATCTAACATTCCAATCATTCTCCATATGGTGAGGCAAAATGAAAATCCCTTCCTCACAATTCTCCCCTACAGCCTACCTCTCTATTCATCTATCCATCATCATCGATCTCATTGTCCCTTTCTTCCATCACACTCTTTGCATGGACTTTTACTTTACATAATCAGTACGCTTTTTGTCAATTCAGAGGAATGTGTGTGTGGGTTCTTCTTCTTCGAGTCCGTAGCAATCTCAGATGTCGTTCTGCCAATAACGGGTACAGGCCTGAGGCCACAGCTGATGGGGTGGGTACTGCCAAGTCTTCTGGACTGCAGCGGGTGGCACATTCCAGTAGGTGGGCCATTGTCTGCACGTGTCTTCTGTTGTGTAGTTCCAGACTTTCATCACCTTGCACCTCCCCTGTTCCACATGCAGTCTACTGACTGAGTGACTTCCAGGTTGTCCAGCCAAGGTCATGGCCACTATAGCGAGTCTTTCTGTCGGTGTTATTCCTCTGTCCGGCCATTCAAGAGCGTGCGTGTCACGGAGACAGGAGACAGAACAAGAGAAAACCCTGGTAAGATTTGTTATTTCTTTTTTAACTGAACAGAGTGTGTGTGTGTGTGTGTGTGTGTGTGGGGGGGGGGGGGGTCTCTTTAGAGAAAATTACTTCCTCAGCCAAAAGCTGAATGTCCTCTTCGTGAAACTCAACCCTTCATTTCCACTGTAATGGGAAATTATTGTGGTCTAGTGACTCAATGACCATCATTGCTTCCTGCAACATTATTGGAATGGCCGAAAGTAGCCTAATAGTGGGTAAATGACAGTGAATATGGCGGAAAATGAGAAAAGAAAACGAAAACAAATCTATAATAATTAGCATGGCAAATTGGCAGCCTGAGTCCTTTTTATTAGTGTTCAATTTCAGCTCAACCGTAATGGATATCAAGGAATGCATTGAATGCAGAGGGAATAATAGTCTGAACATGAATGTTGTTTTCATTTGGGTTTGCAGTTGACTCAGTAATATCAGTGGCCTGGTTCTGTGTTGTCTCAACCACACATCTCAGCCATGCACCTGAGCATGACCTTTGTCATCCCTCTCATGCTGAGCCTTCTCTCAGACCTGGTCATGGTGAGTACTGACACTTTAACTGTGTGGCCATGCGTGACAACTGTCTACTTTTATGCTTAAGCTACATCATGAGTGAAACTGAATTTAGGCAACAATTTTGTTCCATTTGTGCCCCGGCCGGGTTTGGTTTGTTTTGACAAAACACAGAGATGACAGGATTATTCCCAAAATTCAAACATATTGTTGTCTTAGTTGATTTCATGCAGCTGGAATTGTCAAACTCATCTGGTTGCTACTGCTCCAGGCGGGGTCATTTGCTGATAGGTGTTAAATGGTGGTTGACTATGGGGGAGAGAGGCCCAGTACTGTACGTAAAGAAAAAATGCACCTGTTTATCATCAGCTTTGGCGTGCGTTCAGGGCAGATGTGGGTTTGGCGTGGACTTCAAAGCTGCTAGAAATATCAGTGTGGAATTGTAAACAGACTACTGAGCTAGTTCCACTTGGGAAAAACATTGGGTTGTCATTCGTGAAATATACAGCTTACAAAATGCGACAAGCTGTTTCTCATTTCTTTGAACGTGATACACAAAGTGGATGAAAAACATGAGCTGTTTTGTTTCTCTAAACCTATCAAAACACATTTATATTGTGATTAAAGTTCCGGTTTTACAAAAGAAATCTGCAAATACCTTTAACATATCTGTCCTCAGTTAACCTGAAGTATGTCTACAAACTTATTGCAGATTTATCTCTGATGATGTCAATTCCCTACTCTCGTTTCTTGATACATGATACAAAGTGGATGGAAAACATTCCTATTGTTGTCAAATACCAGGATCAGTTTTACAACATATATATAATATATATTGACCGTTAACTTATCTGAGTGTACTTGTAACATAAGACGCCCTGAGGGCGAGAAGCAACCTCGCCATATAGGGCGAGGTCACATGCACGCATCCGCCTGGGTGACGGCAGACTGCCTGGCGAGTGCTGGCACTTTGGCAGGGAGGGTCAGATCAACATATGGAATGAATTCTGTACTGGCCATATATGGAGCGTGTCTTGAGTGTACAGGGTTTGATGAGGTCAGATCAACATAATTGTAATGTCAGAACAGGTCAGCTCCATATATGGAGATCTAAGGGTGGCAGCAGGGGCAGGGTCTTGAGTGTACAGGGTTTGATGAGGTCAGATCAACATATGTAATGTCAGAACAGGTCAGCTCCATATATGGAGATCTAAGGGTGGCAGCGGGGGCAGTGTCTTGAGTGTACAGGGTTTGATGAGGGCCCAGGTAGGGCCGGGCCTTTATTTTCGGGCCTGTTGAGAAGTTATAAGTCAAAGTCATACGATTTCTCACACACGTTACCGCAGTAAAATCTGTTCTCCGCATTTGACCCATCTCTTGGAGCAGTGAGCTGCAGCCGTGCCACGCTCGGGAATCATTTGATTAGTATAAGAACTCTAGTTCTCGCCGGCTGCCGGGCACAGCTGCACTAATAACTTTGGGGAGGGCCTGTCTAGAGTTCAGTCAAAAGGGAGACATTGAAGAGGAAGGACATGGTGGGGAAGGATCAACATATGGAATGCCAGAACAGGTCAACTCCATATATAGAGGGCATTGAGGTATATACAGATCTAGTGATGACCCAGTCTTCTCCATGTCTGGCTATCCAGGGTTTGATGAGGTCAGTGTTGTGATCTTCATATATGTAGCGTGACACGAGGCGTGACGGACTGACGGCCATATATGGTGGTGTGACGTGTCACGTGGTGTGAGGGACTGATGGCCTGGTGGCGTGATGGAACGACTGACAGAACGACTGACAGGTTTTGCAGGTTTTCATAGTAATCTGCGACCTATGGTCGCAATTAGCTATAAAGTGTGTGTGTGTGTGTGTGTGTGTGTGTGTGTGTGTGTGTGTGTGTGCGTGCGTGCGTGTGCGTGCGTGCGTGCGTGCGTGCGTGCGTGCGTGCGTGCGTGCGTGCGTGCGTGCGTGCATGCGTGTGTGCGTGCGTGCATGATAGGGAGGCAGAGCCCAGCGCAAACAGAGGCAGGCTGAGGAGAGACTGAGACCTTACATCGGCAGAGTGGCCCCAGGTGAGACTCACTGTAGGCTACAGTAGAACAATGTTCCTTATACAGTCACAATAATGAACAAATGTTTTATTATTATTACTTGCGCGAGCAGAGCGTGCGCAAGTAATGTTTTCGGCTGCGTATGTCGGTGACACCCTTGGCCAATCAGGGCGTTGCGTACGTATGTCGGTGCGTTGCTTGGCCAATCAGAGCGTGAGTTGGCAGCTTTGCATATGTCCCCTTGGACCCTTTGACCCTTTGGATTGCCTCCTTGTGTTGGTGGCATTGCTCGGCCAATCAGGGATTGGCTGTTATGTGGATGACATAACAGATTTAAGTTTATAGTATATATATTAACTATATATGTCAGATAACTATAACTATATTGAATTTGTTTCAATAACTTGAACGGGGTCTGCTTATAGCGCAGTAGTTAATGGTGGAGAGCCAGGGCGCCTAAACAGAATGTAAAGCTGTGTTCAGACTTGGATGGTTAGAGCGGTGCGATTATTCAAAGTCAATGCAAATGCGAACGGGAGCAACGCGACCTGGCGCAACACAAACGGGACGAACCGAGGTGAATATACATGTTCAAGTCTGAACGCACCTTACGTTGACAAGAGTCAGAGATAAGTTGCACACTCGGCTCGCGCACAAGTAGGCCAACTTGTGTGCAAAGTGCAAGTTGGCAGCTCGACAGAGTGCATTGTTTGTTATTATTTAATTATTTATACAATGACAATGACATCATTTGAAAACACATAATGAACCTAAATATATACTTTGTTGAACGAAGTCCCCCAGCGATCTATACAAGGCCCCCTCCGTTTTCCCACTACACCAAATGTCTTTGCCAAAAATAGCCTATCTATAGTATAATACATCACAAGTGCGCAACACAGCTGTGTTGTGAGCTGGTACTGTAGATGTTCTATTTTCGTCATATATTTTCGCTAAATATTTAACACAGAGAGCGTCACTGGGTTTGTAGTTAAAGGAGCACTTTGCCCATTTTCAAACATGTTATCTTATAGTCCTCACTAATGTTCATGAGACATGTACCATTTCTGTGTCACTGTCTCAGAGTAGGGATGTTGATACTTCAAGAACCTGCCTATACCAGTGCATCAGTAGGCAGGTTTGGTAAATTCAAACAAGAATTGATATACCCTTGTTTTTTATGAATGCAAGAATTGCTTCTATGTATAACTTTCAAGGCAGAGAAAGGCTGCTGTATAGTTTATTTTACCTTGAATTGAAATCTCCACTGAACAATGATGTTGTCATTGGTAGGCATGTTTCTGACCTGTTCACAGCCCACCAATGAGACACAGTGAGAAAGGATTTATAAATATTAAGCATTATAAGTTTATTGTGAGGACCAATTATAAGAAGATATGGTTGAAAATGGGTTAAGTGGTGCTTTAATTTGTAGCTTCTGGTAGAGAAATCTGGAGCTTTTCTTCCCCTTCTTCTTGAATAAATAAAATAATAAATACATAAATAAATCTAGATACAAGGGATGGTTTTTAATATGCCCATTTGTTTTGCTAAATTGTTTTGTGAGACTGATATTTAAATGTATGTCATTGATTTAAAAGTCAAGAATACTTCTGTACCCATGGCTGAGGCACTGGAGCTGCAGTTTAACTGCATTGACCTGATAAAGTATCTAACATTCCAATCATTCTCCATATGGTGAGGCAAAATGAAAATCCCTTCCTCACAATTCTCCCCTACAGCCTACCTCTCTATTCATCTATCCATCATCATCGATCTCATTGTCCCTTTCTTCCATCACACTCTTTGCATGGACTTTTACTTTACATAATCAGTACGCTTTTTGTCAATTCAGAGGAATGTGTGTGTGGGTTCTTCTTCTTCGAGTCCGTAGCAATCTCAGATGTCGTTCTGCCAATAACGGGTACAGGCCTGAGGCCACAGCTGATGGGGTGGGTACTGCCAAGTCTTCTGGACTGCAGCGGGTGGCACATTCCAGTAGGTGGGCCATTGTCTGCACGTGTCTTCTGTTGTGTAGTTCCAGACTTTCATCACCTTGCACCTCCCCTGTTCCACATGCAGTCTACTGACTGAGTGACTTCCAGGTTGTCCAGCCAAGGTCATGGCCACTATAGCGAGTCTTTCTGTCGGTGTTATTCCTCTGTCCGGCCATTCAAGAGCGTGCGTGTCACTTTTCCATTTATCTTGCCAGATGTTGGCCCTTGCAGCTTGCTGTGTATAGTGGGTATAGTAGATAGACATAAACTCAGTCTGAAGAAGAGCTTGTTTATCAAAACGTCATTTTGCCATCTAAAATGATTTAATGGAAGCAATTAGGTGTGCAGATCTTTCTGCTCTAATCAATAAGATATTGTTTTAATCCAGCATCCATTTTATTGGACATTGGGATGTGCAATGTGCATGTCTTTTGTAATTCTTTCTTAAACAGATATAATCCATCCATATACAATACCTACAGTCCTTATAACAGGGTTAAACTATAATTATTATTCCTTCTTTTACTGAAGAACAGACACTATGTTTTTGCTGTCTGTCTGTCTGTCTGTCTATATGAGCTCACAACGTGTTTCATCCTTGGTGGGTTGTGATCTTGTAGATCTGTTATTTTCTGGAGAAACTTTAATCAAATTTTTAAGATCTTTAAGATACACAAAGCCTAGTTTTGACTACTAAAAATAAAATGCTATTTAGTGGGTTTTTATATGGCGATGACCCAGTAAGTGAACTGGCCTGTCACTCTCCTATCTTTCAGATTTACTCCAGCCTTTTATCGCAGCCAGGCCGCTAAGGTCCACGGCTAATTTGAGTTACAGGGGTGACCGTGCTTTTGTGGTTGCGGGCCCCAGGCTCTGGAACATGTTACCCCGCCCCATTAAATCTGCCCATGTGCCCAGTCGACTAAACTTCAAATCTCTCCTAAAAATCTGTTCTCTCCCGCTTTTAGTTGTTCTAAGTAAATGCATTTTATTTGTTGTTGTTTCTTTTGTATCAATGCTTTGAATTACTTTGCGGTTTTAACCATGTGCATGTTCAGCACTTTGGTCAGCTTTGGGCTGTTGTAAATGTTCTATACAAATACATTTTGATTTGATTTGAGTTGAACTGATCACACAATTTCAACATTCTTGAATTTGCCTCAACACCAGTTTTTCATGACTCGCAATCTCATTCCGGTCTACTCCCTCTCTCTATAGGCCTACTGTACAATAAAACCAAGAATACCATGGAAATGACAGCTTTGATCTTCCTATGTTTCAGAAAAGTTATGTGAGCTGCTGAAGTGTCATAGTCCAGTGGGTTCTTGGTGCGAGGTTGTCGAGATAAACGGACTCCTTGTCCCAAAGTGTGTGTGCCCTCAGTCCTGTCCCCGGTAAAGACTTTGTTATATAATCAATTGTTGTTATAATCAACCTGCAGTCCATAGTGCTAATAAATAAGTTGATGCAGTAAGTTGTCTGTCTCTGTTCCCTGGAGTGTGCAGTCCCTTCCTTGGAAGGTTTTCTTCCCCCTTTATGATTATGTATGTGAAATCCCAAACTATAATTAGATATAACTGCAGGCAACTAGATATCCCAATCATCTTTTTAAGCTACAAATGTACACCATTCATGTTTACTGACATTACATTAGATTATATTGAGAATTGTCACTGTCAGTTATGTGAAGGCTTAAATAAAATATCCAGAACTTAATTTCCAGACATGGTGAGATTGTGTACTGTACTGTACTGTACTGGCTTGTGTGTTCAGGCAGAGGGTGCCAGTGTGCAGTGTTCTGGGGAGGACCTATGGGAACGAATGTCTGCTGCATAAAGAAGCCTGCCGAAAGAGACGGCGCAATGGACTGGCTCACATAGGATCCTGTATAGGTAACACGCACACACGCACGCACGCACGCACGCACACACACACACACACACACACACACACACACACACACACACACACACACTCAGTACTCATATACTGTACAGTACAGTTAAGTAACATGCTAAATCCTTGTTATTATTTTATTTTACGTCAGTTCCCAAGGCTGACTGCACTGTGGAAGAGCTCGGTCAGTTCCCTTATCGGCTCATGGACTGGTTCTTGTTGCTGAGTCGTATGGGAGAGACCTACGCTTCCGCTGCCCCGCCCCAGAGTTGCCTCAACCACACCCAGAGAACACAACTGGCACAGGTAGTTAACACACAGGTGGTTATATTCACACTGTTGGAACACAGTAAAAACGTACAAAATGTTACAGTAGTTAATCCAGGTCAATGTTGAATCCAACGATACAAAGACTAGAAGTTTGGTTTAGGACCTTTTCAAGGACACATTTCAATTGGGAAGAATACCCTGTGAAAGGCTATGCGTGGCAGTGAACATGTCCCCTTATCAACACCCCTGATCATGTAAAGAGAATAGAGGTCAAGAAAAGGAACATATAAACAAACTGAGCATAGGCAAAGGAGACTAGACAACTGCAATGTAGTAAATGTGTAATGTGTGGTTGATTGCGGTGTCAGTTAATGGTGATGCAATCAATATCCTCAGCAAAATATGATACTAATGAAACCATAAACCAGGGAAGAAATATCAAGGGATCACTTCCATTCTCTAAAGAAGTTTAATGGAGAACTCTTAACAGGGTGATATAGTCACTGCACTTCATCAATGCCGCAGCAAAAATCAATGCTAAGGACATGGAAAGTTCTTGTTTTGCTCATTATGCAGTCTTGCACACGCTTTCAGGAAGTCTATGTAAAAATAGGATGAGGTGGTCAATATTACAATATTACACTAAATTATTCAATAATGAGTAACTTAATATCCTCCATGCATGCCAGCCACCATGACCTCTTGCCCTCTACGCAACTATTTGAAAAGTGATATTGATATGACGTTACATCATTGATGTTGTTATAGCTATGATGACATCTGTGTATACATGTAGAGCAGCATGTGGACAAATGCATTCTTTAACCCTTATTTAACCATAATTGTCTCATTGTTTGTCTATGATCATTATCCCTTGTGTTCTGCACAGCATTTTGGTCAACGACAGTTGTTTTGATTAGATGTATCCTTTACTTTGCCTTTAAAGGAGAATTCCATGCTAGAAGGCTTTCTTACCTTTCTTTGTAGTTGTTACGTCCCCACCAAAGAGGTCCAGGTGTTATTTTGTACAAAAGGTCCTTTTTGGCTATTTCCCCTACCATAAGCCCTAAATGAATTGCATTGAATTGAATGGGAATTGAATGGGGCTATGGTGTTGTGCTAATTCGCTTATTTCCATCGCTCAAAATTGAAAAATAATTGTATATATCCTCTCTTTATAATGTAAATAATATCCCAAGCAGCACAGTTTACTACTTATTTCGATGGAAATAAGCGAATTAGCACAACACCCCATAGCCCCATTCAATTCCCATTCAATTCAATGCAATTGATTGAGCGCTTATGGTAGGGGAAATAGCCAATAAGGAGCTTTTGCACAAAAAAACACCTGGACCTCTTTGGTGGGGACGTAACAACTAAAAAGAAAGGTAAGCAAGGTAAGAAAGCATTCTAGCATGGAATTCTCCTTTAACCTACTGTAACAGATGATAGGGTGAATTGAAAAAGATTGAGAAGAGAAGAAAATAGACGGACAAAACAGAACAGAATATACAATATGATAATACAGTATATTTACTATATTATAAGGTTTAGTACAACGTTATAATACAACATTTATACGTTTCTTTGTCAGTGCAACCAGTTTTTTCACCAGTTTCCTACAAACATTCTCTCTCTCTCTCTCTCTCTCTAGCGCAAATTTCTCTCGTTGGACAAGAACAAGGACGGGAAACTGAATCGCAGAGATCTGAAGAAGTTGCGTTACAAGAGGATGCCACTGGAACACTGCGCTATGTCATTCCTTCAGTCAGTACCATGTCCATGTCTCTGTATGCCCTTCCTCCAGTCAGTACCACAACCATGTCACCATGCTATTCCAGTCAATACCACCACCATGTATGTCACTGTGCTGTTCCCTCCGTCAATACTGTAGCTGTCACCGCTCACCACACACCGTTGGTGTTGACACCACCGGGTTAAGCAGCACTGCTCATGTTTTAGGACTTCATCCCCTGGGAATGAAAGGCCTGAAGTCAGTCTACTACAGCAGTGGTTCCCAAATTTTTCATGTCAAGGACCCACAAATCGACATTTATTAGCCCGCGGACCCCCATTAGAAAATATATTCCAGAGACCAGTGATTCTCAACCCGTTTAATTTCAATGACCCCCAGTTTGACATGCATATTAGTCTACAGACCCCCATTTAATGGCATTGACCCCAATTTATATTGTAAAATCTAAGTTAATTTAAACAGACCCATTAGGGTCCGTTTGGTTCCATTTGTACACTCTCAGAGTTACAGACACATAAGGGTCCATTTGGTTCCTAACTATCATTTAGCTGGGGACCCCCTGGAACTCCCTGAAGTACCCCTGGGGGTCCCCGGACCCCACTTTGGGAACCACTGTACTACAGGGTGCTCACAATTAATGTATGGTTTAGGCTGTCAACTTTAACTTCAGAGAGACAAAGATAATGATTTACAACAAGAAGTATATGACCATAATATGACAGTATCCTAGAGATTATAAGCAACCATGCTGACCCCTTTCAGATGGATAGTCAATGATCCATCCATCCATAAACAATCTCCTTGAAAATGAATAGACAAATCTAATCTTGGTTATCATATAACAATATTGGCAAATAATGTATATGTTTCATTGAATATACAGTAATTGCAGGGGGAACTACTTGCACAATAATGATTAAACAGGCTATTTGATTAGTTCATAAATCCTAGGCTTACTAGGTAGGTGACTATTATACTAGGTTACTGTACTGTTTAGTCATGGACAACCCTGGTCTGGTTCATTTAGAATAATGTTCTTGTGACCTGTTGAAAAAACCCCACAAAAAACCCCACACAAACTGCCAATATAATGATTCCACACGACACTTTGGAATTTGACTGGAGGCTTGCGGCATGTTGTTCTTTAACTCATCGCTGCAACCGAAACAGTTAAAAATGTCTCACCCTGTGATGCCTTTGGCCCCTATACTCCAACGCCATGTCACACCTCCCACCATGCTGTTCTATCAGCAGCCCATCCATCCACTCATCCCCTGTGCCAATATCCCCTTCCTGTGTCCCCCTCCCCTCTCTTTCACCAACCACACCATCCCTCCATCATCTCACTCCTCCTCCATATTTAAGCACTTCAGCTGTCCTTCCTTCCCGTTTGCATCTCCAGCTTCTTGCAAATGTCCTCACCCACGACCTCTCTGTCAATCCTTCTGTCCTTCTCACCCTCTATGCCCTCTTCCTCACCCCCATCCCTCTCTCCATTTTTTCCCTGCCTCGTTTTCTCACACTATTTTCACTTTCACTCTCGACCGACCCACCCCACCCCCTCTCACACACTCTCTCTCTCTCTCTCTCTCTCTCTCTCTCTCTCTCTCTCTCTCTCTCACTCTCACTCTCTCTCTGCCAGTCTGCTGTGACAGGTTTTGTGGGAGAAGGGCTGCCTGTGTCAATGTCAACCCATTCCCAGCAATGATAATGTTTATTACCCAATGTGTGCCTCCTGCCGTACGTGGTTTAGCACAAATTGAGTCGGTACCCTTCAGAGATAATGCCAGGCTGAAAGACAGTGGCTGATGCACTGCTGTTCCCATTTTTATCTATTTTACATGTCTTTGTGTGCCTACGTATTACATTATGCAAGATTTGCATACCGCACATGTGTGTGTATGTGCGTGCGTACGTGCGTGCGCGTACATGGTGTGAGAAGATATGAGAAGATATGCATGTAGGCAGGACTTGTGAACACGTGCATTTGTTAGACTATCTTTGTCCGCTCTTTCTTACACTTGTCGAGGTCACCCACGTGTGCACCGCACTGAGCCATATTGTGCTGTGTGTGCAGGTCATGTGACCGTGACAGGAACAAGAAGGTGACCCTGCGTGAGTGGACGTCCTGTCTTGTGGACCGCTCCGAGGTCTGGTTCCAAAGCTTCATGTGTGAGTTGAAATGTCTCCCATAACCCATTCAAACTGAAATGTCTCCCCATAACCCATTCAAACTGAAATGTCTCCCCATAACCCATTCAAACTGTTGAAATGTCACCCCATAACCCATTCAAACTGAAATGTCTCCCATAACCCATTCAAACTGAAATGTCTCCCCATAACCCATTCAAACTGTTGAAATGTCACCCCATAACCCATTCAAACTGAAATGTCACCCCATAACCCATTCAATCTGAAATGTCTCCCCATAACCCATTCAAACTGAAATGTCTCCCATAACCCATTCAAACTGAAAAGTCTCCCCATAACCCATTCAAACTGAAATGTCTCCCATAACCCATTCAAACTGAAATGTCTCCCCATAACCCATTCAAACTGTTGAAATGTCACCCCATAACCCATTCAAACTGAAATGTCTCCCATAACCCATTCAAACTGAAATGTCTCCCATAACCCATTCAAACTTGAGGCCGATTCTACAAATGCCTTATAAATCAGTATAGTTCTCAAACTGACCCTAATCTACCTAATATCTTACCTTTCTACCATTGTTACCTGTGAAGTTTTTGCCTTTTTCTTTCTTTCCTGGAAAACAATGAACTGATGGAGCTTGCACGAAAATGTATTGCGCCCACTGATTTACAGCTGTAAACCGGCTGTGATGTGACAAAAAAGATTATGTTTGTTTCAACAGCAATGAAAATGGGTTCCCGTAAGCTGTGTCCGCTGACAAAGGATAGGCACCTTTGACTCAAGGAGCCGATCAGATCACCCACTCTGGGCCGGACTCACAAAAAATGACTAAGACAACCACAGCTAATATTGTCGTCATCATCATCATCATCATCATCATCATTTTGTCTTGCTCCAAGCAACAGGATCTCA